>NC_083111.1:47241504-47541504 GCF_949774975.1 Lagenorhynchus albirostris
GGGCAGGACAGGAATAAAGACGCAGATGCAGAGAATGGACTTGAGGATATGGGGAGGGGGAAGGCTAAGCTGGGACGAAGTGAGAGAGTGGCATGGACATATATACACTACCAAATGTAAAATAAATAGCTAGTGGGAAGCTGCCGCATAGCACAGGGAGATCAGTTTGGTGCTTTGTGACCACCTAGAGGGGTGGGATAGGGAGGGTGGGAGGGAGGGAGACGCAAGAGGGAGGAGATATGGGGATATATGTATATGTATAGCTGATTCACTTTGTTATACAGCAGAAACTAAGACACCATTGTAAAGCAATTATACTCCAATAAAGGTGTTAAAAAAGAAAATGAGGTTACGGGATTAACTGCAGATCGCCAGTCTCAAGGGCAGCACGGTTCTGGCAGAACTACTGCAGACTTCTTCCTCCCAGAACCGGTTTTGCTGGTTGTGCTGCAGCGTCTCTGCACAATGACGCCCGCAGCAGAAAGAGTCTCCGGCAGGACATTCGTTTCCCCTCAGGGTCTGTGCAGTCTGGAAGCTCCTGTAACTTGAACCGGGGTCCCTGGGCCCCTGGGAATGACTCAGGTGGCATCCAGGTGGGTGAGGCTCTGAGCGTCCATGCTGGTGGAAGCTGGGAAGTTGATGAGGTTGGGGCACAGGGTGACAGAGAAAACAAAGCGCTGAAATGGGGCTCAGGCCACCAGGTATCGTCCCGGCGCGGGAATAGCCAGCTTTACGTCTTCCCCCTGCTGAGCTTCAGTTTCTCAGCTGGAAAATGGCGGGAAGCGGAACAGGGAGGGGCTGACAAAGTATTAAGGTCCCATCCGTAAGATTCTAGTGGGAGCACCAGAGGGCTGCATTCTTTCACATGACTCCCGCTTACAAGGTCATTTCGATTTCTCTTTCTCCCCTCAGCCAAACGCAGGTACCCACAAAGTAGATCTGTTGGTCACTAATCCCCGAGATGAGAAGTTCCCAGGCAAGCCCCTATTGAATTATTGAAGGGTGGTGAGCTCAGATTCCTGGCACCGAGCGCCGGTGATGACATCACCCCCAAAGCGGGAGCACACAAACCCTAATTATAGGCTCCCCTTTCTCCCCGATTTCTAAGGAGATTCTTGAAACCAGGCCCCTTATTTGTGTCCAGAGCCTTTTTCTCTGTTCGCAGTGATTTCAAGATTAAACCAACCTCGACGTGCTACAAAGGCCTCTCTCATGTGACCACAGAGAATTACTTGAGCATTAAGATACTACTTAGTGCTCTGAGGAACGAGTTTCTTTTTTGTGTCTTTTCACTGGAACACCATACCAATTTCCCCCTATTTCTATGCCTCACCCTTCTCGTGGTTTATAGACTACCTGAGATGAAGGAGGCCTATTTCCATGAACCCTCTGCTGCTAAGCCTTTCGGAATGATCTTGAGTCAGTGAAATGTTCCTTTTCCCTCACTACCAGCACTGTGAAATAATCATGCAAACAAGTAAATCCACTCCTAACCCATTCCCCTGTCTCTATGATTTAAAAAGAAAATGTATTATAATTCAGTTATATGGAGCTCTGTCTGCCCTGTGTTACTCTTTGCTGCGGTCTAGCCCAGCACCTCTGCTTGCAGAAGCGCAGTGACTGCGCTCTGGAGGGATGCCTACCCTCCCGCCCCACCCCCCCCAACTCTCTCTCTTGAGTTGCAGGAGGGGCTTCGAGAGAGTAGCTGTCAGGCCCTCTGCCTTGCAAGATTAGGTGGGAAACGTTCTTCCTGCGTTTTGGTATTTGGGAGGAACTTTCAGACCGGAAGTTGTTGCAGTTTTAGAGAGAGTCGAGGACACAGATAAGGCATATTTTCATCCCTGTTAACAGATTTTTGTGGTGAAACTGGGGGTGGGCAGGGCTGAAAACTGGTTGGGGTGAGGTGGGAAGTAGAGAGGCTGAGAGACACCATGGATCATTTTCCTGTGCATCTCAGATTCTGATTCCACTAAATATCAACTTTCTTCATAGCAGGCTCTGCAAGATTGGGCAAGTGGAAAAGGTGGACTTTGAACCATGTCCCTCTGAGTCCAGAGTCCATGTTCTTAAACCATCCCAACAGAGGGATATCTGTAATTTTTTTTAGACCAAAGAATGCTATGACTTTCCTTCTCAAAGAGATGTATAGGGTACAACCTAGAAAGCAAGAAATCAAATGAATCTCATTTCCTTGAGCAAAGCAATTCTATCAAGTCACCCTGATTTTGCCACCCATCTCCCCCATCCCCACCAACAAAGGTGGGCCCACTGACCCAACACTTCCAGCACAAAGGTCTCTTCCTATCCATGTCTTTGGTTGCCCTGGTACATTCCCGGTTGATGTCATACATACTATTGACCAGAGTGCATAGGGGAGTGAGGACTGTTGGATCCCTTGCCCTCTTCAGCTGAGTGTGTGTGTATGTGTGTGTATTAGCCTAACATTAGTGATCTCATTGGCCTAATTATGACCTCGCTCTGTGTTAATTGAAGATCAGTGCATGCTTTCTAATAGTGCAGCTCTGAGGCATAGCAGCGTTTTCTCCTCCATACCTTACACATTTATTCTCCATTTTCCCCACTTCTCTCTAGCTCCTTTTCCTGGTATCCTGAATTTCATTTTCCCACTCATTTACATTATTTCTGTACACTTTTATGCTTTGGTTTTTTCCTGTTATGAACAGTGAAGACTGTTCCTTACTCTTTTTTGCCATACCATGTAGGAAGCACAGCATGAAAAAATTCGAAGCAAGGATGACAGTTATTATTCGAGAAAATGGAGGTTGCAGAAGGTACACAGTGGCTCCCTGCTTTACGTTTGCAACTTAAGAAATACAGTAAATGAAAACCCATATTTACCAAGCTGGTAAATTGGAAGTAAACATTTACACATAAGCAATATTTATTTTATATTTAGATTCCTCTCACTTTGGATCCCTTTGGATGCTATAAATGAATTGCATTTACAAAAGAGATTTTCATGTAATTTTTTTTATTGAAGTATAGTTGATTTACAGTGTTTTGTTAGTTTCTGGTGTACAGCGCAGTGATTCAGTTTCCATGTAATTTTTTAAATTGAGAGAAAATGCCAGATGAGAGGATGCATGTTGATATTCCCTCTAGGCCCTATTTCCCTTAATATTTTTGCCTATTTTTGCCTCTGTGTCTGATTTTGCACTAATACCAAGGAGATGTCATTTGAGAACTGAGACCCAGTCTGAGGGATGGAAACATGGATGTACTAAGAGGAATCAGCTGGCTGAGCAGGAAAGCAAAAGTGAAAGTTGGGAGTAAAAAGTTCTCTTCCAGATTTGCAATTCTATCCTTAAGGAAGAAAATGAAGTTGATTGAATGCCCCAGCACTGCCCTGCAGCTGTCCTGGACATAAGGGCATTTGATGGGGCCCGTGTCATGAATTGCTTCATATTGTGAGACATAAATAAAGCTCTCATATCGGGTGACTTACTTCTGTCATGTTAAGTCCAGGTTTCTTCCTTTTCTTCCTGTGTGGTTCAGCCCGTTCTCTTCCCAGTGCTGTCTTTTCAAGGTACAACAAGTGGTCAGCAAGCCAAACCTAGCTCTTTACTCTATCAGTTGCTAAGGGGTAGGAAACAGCCCCTCAGTCCTCAGATCTCAATGTTAGTAGCTTCAAAGACAGGATGGTGCAAATGGCAGTGCTTTGATCACAGCCTATGTAAAGGCAGTAAACTAGAGAAAATGTAAGTGTTCTAACCTTCTTGTACCCTGTAAATTATTCAGTCTGTCTTTGTGGAAAATATGTTAATGCTCATTGAAAGACTGTTTTGACATTTAGTACCAAATCACAGCAGAACCATTAAAATTGTCCCAAATTTATCTCACCCTCCTTCCTTTTCTCTCTCCCTCAACATTTCTTTTCGGTCTAAAAGATTTAATCAGTTTTTATGGGGCTCCACTGTGTGTCAAGCAAAGTGCTTTAGAAAGTTACAGTTTCGTTAGTCTTGACGAATCACGGCTTCCAAGGGGATGCTTCTAAATGGACTGTATTCTCTTTCTGCCAAACTCCAGTGTTGGTCACCAGGGAGAAGGGGAGATGCGTAAATATTGATTTTCAAGATGAAAAGAGTACCCAAAGGACCGGCCAAAGGAAGCCATACTCCTGAGTGCCCTGTGGGTTCATGACCCAGTTTGTTTCCCTGACCTCCACCTCCCATCAGCAGTCCAGGGAGTCCACTTTCTGCTTACAGGACAGTCGAGGATGCAGTGGAGTTGATGGATATTACTGATAGAGAAGAAGTTATATCCTAATGTTTTGACTAAATAGAGCCCAGGTTTCAGCAAGTCATCATATGGCAGAATAGAGAATATTATAGGGCATCTTCCATGCTCTCCAGAGTAAAGAAGGGGTGGGGAAGGCTCCTGGGAGGGGTCTTGAAAGGTTGAGATACACACCGCAAAGCAGGGCAAATGGCATTTTTATGTGTTTGCTGGGGCGTGGTGTGGGTGAAGGAAGCTTTAAAAGGGAAAGGTAAACATTTGCTGGAGTCTTTGGTATTGAACTTAAAGCCACGCCTTTGTTCCAGTTTTATAAGGTAATGGATGGCAGGAAAAGCTATAAAGCTGGAGTTAATTCATATATAGAAGGAATAATCTTTGGAAACCATCTCATCCAAGCTACCTACGGCTTGATCTTTTGTTAGAATGTGGAGTATCCATGGTTTCTGGGCTGAATTCTGCTGAGGGCTCTGTAACTCACATGTATCAACTGTTGTGTGTATACAGAGACTGAGATCGCATACTTGGATTTCATAGACTGTGTGTGTGTGTGTGTGTGTGTGTGTGTGTGTGTGTGTGCGCGTGTGTGTACCATGGCTAGTATTTATTCAGTGATTACCATATACCAGGCACTCTGCCAGGTGCTTTATATACCTTATGCAATATTCATACTTTAAGTGGATATCATTTTTCATTTAAATAATGGAGAGGTTGAAGTCCAGACAGCTTACACAGCGAATGCACAGCAGAGCTGGGATTCCCACCCTGGGAATGTCTGTCTGAAGCATGTGCTCTTTCCATAGTGCCTTTTCATCTTGGGAGGAGGTAGTCATAGTATCTTCTGTATTATCTGTGGCAAAGGCGCAGTCATCCCCTCCAAGCAGCTTGCCTGCTGTACATCACGTGCTGGGCCAGGCAGTGGGAATTTACAGACACACCAGCCAAGCAGAGTGTTTGCCGCTCTCAGAGGACATTTTGGCTGGGCCGAGAACTCAGACATATCTGTAAATGACTGTAATATGAGGAAGAAAGTGACAAAGACTGTAATGAAAACAGAATTAAAGGGCCAGGAGAGTTCTGGAGAGGGAGATAGCCCTGTTTTTTATTTTATTTTATTTTTTTAATCACAACATAAAAAGATTTATTTTCTTGAGCACAAATAAGCATCCACCTACTAGATTAGTAGCCCGGACCTTTTTGGTAACTTTATTTTTTTAAACCATTTTTTAAATTGAAGTATAGTTGATTTACCATGTTGTGTTAGTTTCAGGTGTACAGCAAAGTGATTCAGTTATATATATTTTTTCAGATTCTTTTCCATTATAGGTTATTAGAAGATATATAACTCCCTGTGTTATACAGTAGGTCCTTGTAGGTTATCTATTTTATATATAGTAGCGTGTATATGTTAATCCCAAACTCCTAATTCATCCCTCCCCTGCCCCCCACCCCGCCCCCGCTCTGCCATCCCCTTTGGTAACCATAAGTTTGTTTTTCATGTCTGTGGGTCTATTTCGATTTTGTAAATAAGTTCATTTTTTAATTTGTTTTTATTTTTATAAAACATTTCTATTAAGTTTTCTATTTAAAAAAATTTTCCCAATTTCTTGTGTAAAAAATTGCAAATGAAAAGTTGAAAGAATAATACAGTTCTTACCACATACCCTTCACCTAGATTGACTCATTGTCAGTCTTTTGCCAGATTTGCTTTCTCTTCTCTCTCTCTCTCTCTCTCTCTCTCTCTCTCTCTCTCTCTCTCTCTCTCTCACACACACACACACACACACACACACACACACACACACACACACACACACACACACGCTTTTCTCTACTAAAGACTTCAGCACGTAGAGAGGGCGCCATTCTGTGGGATCAGGGAAGGCTCGAGGGAGGGTGTGGCACGGGAGGGAGTTGTGTCTTAAGGGTCGGGTGGAATTTAGACGAGTGTGGGTTGGAAAGGGGAGCCAGGTGGAAGGACGGGGCGCTCAAAGGTGCAGAGACTGGCCGCAGAAGAAGAGCTGGGAGTGGTGGAGCTCAGGAGAGAATTTCGAGTGGGCTGTAAGGAGGGGAGGAGAGACGCCAGGAGAAGGGGTGAGATGCCACGGAGAGAATTGGAGGGTGGGCGAAAGAGGGTCAAGGTGGGAACTTTAGACCCACCCATTTAGGGGAGGTAGGGGAAGAGGAACCAGAGAAGGAAAGGGTGGTCGGGAAGGAGAGGACAGAAGGATGGGGAGAGGAGGAAGTGGCCAGTGAAATGGGTGTTGTAGGCAGTGGTTTCTCACAGCCTGAGCCTCCACAAACAGCAGCAGCAGCAACTTGGGAAATTGTTAGAAACGCAGATGCTAGGACCTCCGACCTCAGACCTACTGCATTGGAAACGCCAAGGGGGCAGAGTCTTAACATGTTGTAACAGGGCCTCCTGGTTGCATACCCCTGCTTACAAGGATGCTACTGAGAAGGCTGACCCGGAAGAAAGCAATCTCGGTAGAATAGTGAAGTCCTAAGTCAGATTCAAAATAGTCGGTGACATGGCCTTTACTTACAGCCAGTGATTTATATGTGCTCATGTTGAAAGCATGCATTGCAGCATCGTTTACAAGATGAAAAGACTAGAAACAGCCTCATGGTAAAGACATGGTTATTCCATAATCATGGTTCTTTTAAAAAAGAAAAAGAAAAAGCTGTCTTCAAAATATCTTGTCAAGTGGAAAAAGCAGGCTGCAGAACTGTGTGTTTACTGTGCTACCATTTGTATAGAAAAGAAAAGGATATGAATTTGCATAGCTTGTTTCTAGAAGGATGCACAAGAAAGTGTGATGGATACTCAAGAAGCTGTTGGTTGGGGAACAATGCTGGCGGGGGAGGGGGTGTGGTTTCCATGTTTGCCCTTTTGAACCTTGTGCTAGATTCAGATATTACGAGCTCAAAACAAGTTTTAAGTATTCAACATGAACAGAAAAAGGTTTAAAATAATAACAAATGATCAGAAATTTGAGTGAGTGTCTCTTTCAGTCTCTGTGTAAATTCTTCCTCCCACTGAGAGCTCATTATTTATGAAACAGGCCAACCCATTGTTACACAATGTCCAAATTTTTCCCTGTCCTGAGGTGCTGTTTCACAAGACCTGTTCAGGTGACAGAGCTGAGTGGCAGAGACTGGCCATTGGCAGAGCAATGAAGGTTCTGCCCGAGAGTTCACCCTTGTTCTCTCCCCACCAAAGCGTGTGACTCTCCCCCTTGAAAGTGTCCCACAGAGATAGATTTTATGTTTTAAAAATCAATTCACCTTCATAAGAGATCTCTCTATTCGAGTTCTGTGAATATAACTAATCTACTTTGGAATCATTTGGGGAGAACATCACAAAATGCCTTGAGAGAGAGTCCGGACAGGAAGCTCTTAGAGTAGTCTGGTAGGAAGGAGAGCTGGAACTGGGGGCCAGGGGGACGCTGAGGAGGTGAGCCTCGTGGCACAGTTGGGGAGGTAATATGTATGGGGCTTTGCAGACTGTGCCGTGGGGCTGAGGAGGAGCTTGGAGTCAGAGAGTAGGGCTGGCTGGGTGAACGGGCATCTGAGAAGATGGAGATCATGGTGGGCACAGGAAGCTGCCATAGATTTTCGTAGCACTTTACAGTTTAAAAACATGATCTCAGGGGCTTCCCTGGTGGCGCAGTGGTTGGGAGTCCGCCTGCCGAGGCAGGGGACATGGGTTCGTGCCCCGGTCCGGGAAGATCCCACATTGCCGTGGAGCGGCTGGGCCCGTGAGCCATGGCCGCTGAGCCTGCGCGTCCGGAGCCTGTGCTCCACAATGGGAGAGGCCACGACAGTGAGAGGCCCACGTACCGCAAAAAAAACCAAAAAACAAAACAAAAAACGTGATCTCATTTTAAAGTGTCACAGTAGCAAGCTAGGGATTGTTATACGTATTTAAAAGATGAGGCAAATGAGGCCCAGAAAGGTGCCATTAGTCCAAGGCCATAGTGTCAGGATTTGCACCAGGGACATAATTTTGAGTCTCCTGTACCTTCTTTTTTCTTGCTGTGCTTTCTCTCATTTCGCCCTCCAGCTTCGCAGAAGGCTCTTTCCTCTTACAGAACTTGTCCTGTGAGTTGATCCCATTTAATCCCTGCTTCCGGGGCTCTTAGCTCCCACAGAGCCTCCTTCCGTAGCCTTACGTTCATCCTCTCGTGCTGTGTGAACACCTTGTCCATCCTGGAAGAACACCTGTGTGTGGCCCTGCTGCCCGTGTTCCTGCCCAGCCTCCTGCCTCTGCCAGACTCCCCAGCCGAGGTTCTCCCTCTCCATCTTGGTGTCCTGGCTCCCTCGCCCCAGCAGTCTAGCTTCCTGTCCTTCCCTCCAGGAGTCTGGCCTCCAGAAGGGGCGCAGACCCTCTACTTCTGATCCTGGTGGTCTTTTCTTAGTGCTCACTCTGTCCTCTTGGTAACTTGGATGTTGGATACTGGGGCCACAGTTCTATCTGCCCTTGGCCTCAGTGATACACCCTTGACCTCATCAAGTGTTCCTGACCTGGTCACAGTGATGTAAGCATCTTGGTTGGCCTCTTCTCTCCCCAACGGCCTTTTTTCAGGCCCCCTCTGAGCCTCCCACTAGGCTGGTCTCTTCCCTCTTTTGAGAGCCAGGATGCACTTTCTTCTCCTCCATCTCTCATTTTTCTTGCTCAGGACACCTATAGGAAATCTTCCCTTGTTGAGCTCTCTCCTTTTTTTTAAGTTCTTACAGTACGTACAGCCTGAGATATTCAACTTAGTTCCTACTTCTATACACCCCACCAGTGTATTGAGAGATGTTATATCTCCCCTCTTCCTTGACGGCAGGGCCCTACCATAGATTTCTATATCTCCTGTAGCATCTGTATGTAGCATCTTCAGTAGCATATATACATGTATCAATACATACATGCATATGTACATACATATATTCATACTGATTATATAATTGGTGCTTGACTTGTGTTTGTTGATATACAGATAGATAACATATTTTTGAGGATAAACGTGGTCAGAGCAGCTAACTCTGCTGTATTATCTTGACAACTTCAGCTACACAGAGCAGTCCTGACTCTTAGGATGTTTTGCTTATGAAAGCAAGAACATGGAAAAAGAGGGAAATGTGTATTTAGAAAAGTAATTTTCTCTTAATTCGTTGGACAGATATTTGTTGAGTATCTCCCATGGGCCGGGCACTGGGAGTAGAGTGGGCTTGAGGCAGACAAGGGCCCTCCTCTTATGTGTTTAGAGTCGCGTGGAGCAGACGGATAATTAAGCACTAAACAGAGAAACAAGATAAATCGAAATAATGTTCAGTCCTATGAGGCAACCAGAAAAGAGCAGCACGGTAGGGCGTGTGCTACTCGTCACGGGCAGAGGTGGGAGAAGGAGGACGAAGACAGCTCTAGATGGCCAAGGTGGGGATTGCTGAAGAGTGGCCATTGGACTGAAACCTGAATGAGAAGAAGGAGTGGGCAGTGATGATCCTGGGGGCAGCCTTGGGGGTAGAGGGCACAGCACATAGCAAAGACTGGCAACGGCGAACAAGCTGGGCATATTCTGGCAATGGAGAATACTGAGTACTAAAGGAATATGGAAAATGTGGTAGAATACGTGAGTAAGCCGGAAGTGTATCTGTGCACACCCGCAGTATCTGTAGGAGAAAATGAAGAAATCTATTCTCAGGTTTTAAATCATTCCCTAAAGGAGCTCTATCTATATAATGGAGGTGTCAGGAAATCTAGGAGTTTCTTAGATCCTCAACAAAATCACAAACTCTCTGAGGGCAGGGAATCTCAGTATTCTTGTGTCCCACCTCGTAGCATGATGCCAGGCACAGAGAGAAGATGTTTGATAAATATTTGATGAATTAACGCATGGAGAAAATGAATAATTGCCCAAGACTGAGATTTCATATGTTAATATTATTTACTTTAATTTGTCTTTCTGTCTCAATTTAGCTTTGCATTTGTACCAAATGCAATCATATAAATGGGAAAAAATGCTGAAATGTGAGAAAACCATCTATAAGGTCTTTAATAATTCTAAGAACCAGAAAGAAAATAGAGCATGGAAACTGGCAGGAGCACACTTAACGTATTAATACATTGTTTGCATTTTACAGTGAAAATGCTGATTTCTTGCTATATGCCATGTCTCTAATTTGGAGGCTAATGTGGGTGCAATTTCTTGTAAATGAGCTCTTAAGAGTCTCAACCTTAGGAAATAAGTAGCTTTCTTAGTCTCTAATCAGAGGATCTTCTTGAAAATACAAATTGCAATTGTTTAAAGAGGAAAATAAACAATTTCCATCAAATCATGGACCTTATGATTTTTTAAATCCCAAACTGCTTTGTAAATCAAGATTGGCCTATTTGTTTTAATGGCAAGCTCTCAGAAAAACTCTTGGGAGTTAATAATCAAGTTAATGCAGCAATTCTAAAGCCCATTAATCTGTTTTTTTTTTAACATCTTTATTGGGGTATAATTGCTTTACAATGGTGTGTTAGTTTCTGCTTTACAACAAAGTGAATCAGTTATACATATACATATGTTCCCATATCTCTTCCCTCTGTGTCTCCCTTCCTCCCACCCTCCCTATCCCACCCCTCTAGGTGGTCACAAAGCACCAAGCTGATCTCCCTGTGCTATGCGGCTGCTTCCCACTAGCTATCTACCTTACATTTGGTAGTGTATATATGTCCATGCCTCTCTCTTGCTTTGTCACAGCTCACCCTTCCCCCTCCCCATATCCTCAAGTCCGTTCTCCAGTAGGTCTGTCTTTATTCCTGTCTTACCCCTAGGTTCTTCATGACATTTTTTTCCTTAAATTCCATATATATGTGTTAGCAAGAGAAAGACAAATACTGTGTTCGTTTTAATAAATCTTACTACACACATAATGCACAACTGAGAGGTATTATAACCTGGGTAAAGTCACTTTTCTTGTGTAGGAACTACAAAATGGGAACTGCAATTCACGTGTCAAAGAATGATTTTAATAAAAATCATCAGTTTTCATGAGACTGCCTCTATTTCTGGAATACAAATGCTCTTTCTATCTGAATCAGTCTTTGAACCAATGACAGAATTAAAATTGTATCTATTATCTGCCTGGATACACCTGATTCAATTAAAATTTTTCTAAAAAATAAATTATGTGCTGTAAGAATTATAGGAAAATAACATTCATAACTCTTGGTTGGCAGACCAATTGTTCATGGCATTTCTTTACATAATTAGGGCTTCTACTAAAGTTAAAAAGAACTTTCTGTGCTTGACATTTGGATGAACATTGGTGAGGGAAAGCATACCTTTTCCCTAAGTTTCTGTAATACACATTTACAAACAGCGCTTTGTAGATAAACTTCCAAGAAATGTGTTGTCACATTTGCCTGCTGGGTATAGAGCGCAGACATGGTTGGGTTTACAAGATGAAACAAATTAATGCTTATCAGTCCCAACCCGAGGTTTTAGTTAATGTCCTTCCATGCCTTCCCAACCCCCGCAATTGCAGTTAAAGTTCAACCATTCAGGTTTTAAGTGCAGCACAGCGAGACTGTGATTGATATCATCAGGCACATAGACTGTGCTTTGCTATTGGGTCAGACAGCCAGGCAGGAAGAAAGCAGTGCCAGCCCTATTATAGAATAAAATCCCTGCTTATAGGATAACTCTGGGAGCTGGCAACACAGTGTAGCAGAGAAGGCGGATTCTCGTGTTGTTTACTTTTTATGGAATTAGGATGCCATGAAGCAAAGAAGCCCCACTGGATCTTCTTCTAAGGGCCTTTCTCCATTACGAGGACCTAAGTCTAAGTGTCTCCTAGTGGTAGAGTCCAGAGTGTAGACCTTGTCTACTGGATGGCTGATCGTAACAGCTCCTCCAAGGAGGATTTCGTGTGTGTATTGTAGGATATTGCCAGTAAGCATCTGTTATTTCAATGGATCTGTCCTGCTCAAGTGACCCTTATAAAAATACATGTTCCATCAGCTAAGCTTTCTTAATTGAGACTTGGAGCTGACAAGGCCACAATTAATACTGCTTCCTGCCTGTCTGAGTGATGTATGGATGTATCAGTAAGCCCAACCATGAATCCTATTAGCTTAGGAAATACAGAACACTTTTCTCTTCTGGCTTCTGCAGGACTAGGCAGGCTTTATGAGGGTGAGGAAAAAAAACTAGTCTGGTTGAGGACCCTGTGGATTACAATCACCAGCATGTTGGAAGATGTCTACGTGAAATACGTAGCCCTAGGTAGGAACAACCACGTCATTTGATCCCAGAGTGATCATTTGATTTGCTGACATAAAGCTGTGTTTATGTATAGCTTCTGGCCAAGATAACCCCATTGTCAATAATGACAATAACAATAAAAGAAGTCAAGTGTTCCCAGAAAAGTACGCTTTTATTTTTTGACCTAATGATCGGGGTTTAATGAAGCTATTGTCATCTTTAGAGCACCATCGTGTTGTCTTCCTTTCCCATCTAGCCTCCAACTTCTGTGATTGCAGGGGCCATAATTGGTGCATCTGTGCTAGTAACTAGCACAGTCTCAGGGACGTGGTAGATACTTAAAAATATCTGTGGCATGAATGAATGTTCTCTGCAGTTGGGGCATCTCCAGGAGCAGTACACAGCATTTTCTGTCGACTTTTACCCTGGAAGTTCGGTAGGAGAAACAGGCATAAGAAACATGGCGTATTCTTTCTGAGCGGTCTTCATCACTCAGCTCTCCTAAATCATTTGACATTTGCGTCTGTAGTTACTCTTTGTCTTTACCATTCCTAAATAATAAACAGATATTTATGGAATCCCTGGTCTTAGCCCAGTGTGTCTGTGAGTTTTGTATTTCACTTGTGTCCTCCAAGTTCAGTGCTCTGTTCTGTGTTCTCATGGCCTCTGTACTCATCTCTCTCAGGGGAGCCCTGACCACCCTGTGTTGGTCGTTGCTGGATTACTCATTGTCCTTCCCCTTGGACTGTCAGCTTCACGAGGCTGGGATCTACTTTCTTCTGTATCCCCAGTTTCTAATTGTTTGACCTACTGTGGACTTGTGTTGATATTTATAGAAGGAATGAATAAAAGAAATGAATGAATAAAATGACCGTATTCGACGTTAGATCATCTTTAGGCACTCATTTTCAGATGCAGCTGGAGAAGTGAGACCCTGTGGCATGGTGTCCATAGTTATTGTGATTAGCATGTCACTGAAACCTGTATCTGGCCTTGACTGCTACTGATGTGGTGCCCTGCTAATGTGTTTCTCGTGGCCAAGTAAGGGGCTCAAAAATTAAATGATTAAAATGATCTTTATGTAGATATAGCACTAAAAATGAGAGATCTGGTTGTATAAATTACCAAAGGTCTACAGGCATAGGACTTAAAATGAATTAGGTCAGAAAGTTGAATGGCCTTTAAAATGCAGCTCATGGCAGTGGCTCTTTGCTTTCTGCAGGGTTCTTCTCTGGGGTGTTGCTGTGATACGAAAGGCTTCAGGTCAAGGGTTTGAAGGTGAATAAAAATTCCAAGGGGATGAAATAAAACAAGAGTCAGATAATACATCCAATGAAATGGTTTTCAGGATAAATAACTGTACAGTTTTAAAACAGTGAGTTTAAAGTTTTCTGTTAAATAGAAGTAATGCACATGGTATTAAATGGAAATAGTATCAAGGATATACTATAGTATGCCTGTTTTTTCCCAGAGACTGCCTCTTACTATTCATGTAGTTACCACATAAATCTAGGTGCTGTCCTCATATCCCTAGTCCGTGATAAATCAACTTTAAATGGTATATATTGACATCTACACACTATAGAAAAGGAGGATAAATTTAGTCATTTGTGCTTCTCCTTCTATTCCTGCCAATATTTTGTAATAAAATTATTATTTTTAGTTCTGTTGGGCAGTGCTATAATCTTTAATTATTTGCTTGAGTTTCCATTTTTTCGGATTCATGTCACTTTTGTTGTCTTTCTTGCTATCTCGTGATGTAAGATGAGGATGCTAGTGACTTTACTACCTGTCCTTCCTCCTGTTCTGTGTCTTACCTCTGCCAGCCCTGCTTTTACTTTTTCACTAACATGAAAGTATCTTAGTATTTATATTCTGTTCTTCAGGGAGGGATTTAAAAATGATTTAAAGGGAAAATTGAAAACCAAAGACAAGAAGTGACTTGCCTGAAGTCTGCTTAATATTAGAGTTGGGACTAAAACCTGGGGCTTTTTGACTCCCAATCTAGTGGGCTTTCTAGATAAACTCGTTGACCTCATTCATCAGATGTTTATTCAATGCTTATTCTCTGCCAGGCACTACATTAAGTACCAGTAATACAAAAATAATAAGAAATTGTCTCAAGTCTCATACTCTCATACAAATAGGAAAGACAAATGTGTAAACAAATAACTATGTTTCAGTGCAATAAGGTGCAAAGGAAGGTGTTGTGTAGCTTTTTTTTTTTATCTCACAGGTCAGAGATTAGAGAAACTGATACAATTATTAGAAGTGACAGCTTTAATACATTGAGGAGATAGCATTTTACCCAGCTAACTTATGCATGTTTGAAAAATAAGTAAGACTTTGCTAATATAGTTAAAGAGAAGTAATTTAAATTGTCTGTTTCGAGATTAAGTCTAAAAGAAAAATTTTTATAAATTTATAACTATAAATTATATAATCATGTTATATGTGTTTAATAAGTTTTTGTGTGAGAATATCCAAATATTCTTCAGTTGTCCTTATAGGTTTATTTAATATTTTGACTTTAAGTCTCAGGCTTATGCATTTTTTTTAAATAGATCTTTTTTACGGTGACTTGTGAACTTTTTCCTTTCTTTCTTCCTCCCTCAGATTTTCATCACTGTGAATTGCCTGAGTACAGATTTCTCCTCCCAAAAAGGAGTGAAAGGACTTCCTTTGATGATTCAGATTGATACATACAGTTATAATAATCGTAGCAATAAACCCATTCATAGAGCTTATTGCCAGATCAAGGTCTTCTGCGACAAAGTGAGTAAAGATGACAGTTTGTCATAAAGGTATTTTTGTTATTAGATATTGCTTTAATGACATTTCCCCCTTGTCACCTTCTCTTGTCTAGTGGTGTCAAAATAATCACTTACTAATCACAGTGGGAGTGGTAATCTTTCATTCTCAGTTCCTATTAGATATCTAGGGAGTCATCAATCAACTGTATTTTTTCTTTTCAGTCAATCATTCTACTGCTAATTTAATGACTGATTGCCATTGCACTGTGCTATGAGTCTGATTCAGTTAGATAACTGAAATAATAGATTGTTTTTAGTGGATATATAGATCCTGTCCCAGAACATATCAACGTAACCGCTATTAATTTATGGGTTAATTGGGGTCTCAGCTAGAGCCTTTTGGAATGGAAATGGCACCTCTAAAATAAGTTCATTAGCAAACATGCTTCAGCAGAAGATGTAGTTTTTGAATCTTTTTGAAACCCCTCATAAAAGACAGAGCAATTAAAATGGCAAAGATTAAAATCCCATGATTATGTGACAAGAGACCCTTACAAAATCCCAAATGTGAATGGGACCAAGCATCAACAATTTCAAGACCTGTGTGATGTCGGCATTGTGAGAGAAAGTAGTGGGCCCACTTGATGACCAAAGAACAGGGAACCTACCAAAGTGACCCATGGTACCAGAGAGAGAAATGGGCCATCAGAGGACTGTATGTGAAATTAGGGTGGGAGGGGATGGGTTGTACAGACTTCAATTTACTGGTGGGTGCAAGGGGACAGAACATTGAAGTGTTCTGGGCTCTATAAACTCTGGAAAGTTATAAATTGAAGCTCCCTGGTAGGATAAAATCCTGCTCTGAGAAGAGGCTGCTGGGAGTAGAAGCCAAGTTGAGTTGAACAAAAACAAAAACAAAGGTTCAAAGGAAAGAGAAGTTCCAAATAAAAAGGAAGAGGGGAAAAGATACAGAGTAGGCAGATCTCAGGAAATACAGGACTATTTTCTTTTATCACTTTGTGAACACAACTGAAGCAGGAGCATGAGAGCCATGAAGCTAAAAGAATTATCCTAGTTCTCTCATTTCACTTAGAAATGACCAGCAGAAAAGAAAAACAGTTGAATCCCATACAGTCTCATGAAAAAAATAATTAAGATCAGACTGACTTCCTGTGGACAGTGGATGCGTGCCAGAAAGACATGCCCACAAAACAGGTGAAACCTATAGCCTAATGTTCCAAAAATGGGCTTAAAATTAACATAATTTTAAAATTTTGAAATTAACAAAATCATGGAAATTATAAAGAGCAGCATAAATCACAGTTTGAAAAACTTAGACATGAGGTGTTTGGAGAACAGAATGATTTGAAAAGAGATATGGTAGAATTCAGGAAAGAATTTAGAAGTAAAAGATTAAAATATTTCAGAAGAAAAGACTACACTACAAGCAACACAAGAGTGAATAAGAAAAGAGAATGCCTTAATAGAAATAAAAGTTGGAAAACAGCAAAATCTTAAAAATCAGAAGAAATGAAGAAACAATTCAGAGAAAATAATAGATAAAGAAGAGAGGTAAAGACGATCCAAGAGACGTATAATATGTATCTTTCAGGAAGAAAGCTAAAACAATGGAACAGAAGAAATGCTAAAAATGATAAATCAGGAAAAGTATACATTTTTAAATGGGCTACCATGCATCTGGGAAAGTTGACCCAGGATGACTTTAAAAATATTCTTTGAGGGCTTCCCTGGTGGCGCAGTGGTTGAGAATCTGCCTGCTAATGCAGGGGACACGGGTTTGAGCCCTGGTCTGGGAAGATCCCACATGCCGTGGAGCAACTGGGCCCGTGAGCCACAACTACTGAGCCTGCGCGTCTGGAGCCTGTACTCTGCAACAAGAGAGGCCGCGATAGTGAGAGGCCCACACACCGCGATGAAGAGTGGCCCCCGCTTGCCACAACTAGAGAAAGCCCTCGCACAGAAACGAAGACCCAACACAGCCAAAAATAAATAAATAAATTAAAAAAAAAAAGTAACAAATGTTCAAGTACAATTGGTGTCTTTAAAAAAAAAATTCTTTGAGCATCTAAGAAAAATAAAATAGACAATGAGTCATTTATTTTTTTAAACTAATTTTTACTGGAGTATATAGTTGATTCACAATGTTGTGTTAGTTCCAGGTGCACAGCAAAGTGAATCAGCCATACACATGCATATATCCACTCTTTTCCAGACTCTCCTCTCATATAGGCTACTACAGAGCACTGAGCAGAGTTCCCTGTGCTACATAGTAGGTCCCTATTAGCCATCTATTTTATAGTAGATAAGGAGTCATTTATAAGGAAACTTTTTTTTTTTTTTTTTTTTTTTTTTGCGGTACGCGGGCCTCTCACTGTTGTGGCCTCTCCCGTTGCGGAGCACAGGCTCCGGACGCACAGGCTCAGCAGCCATGGCTCACGGGCCCAGCTGCTCCGCGGCACGTGGGATCTTCCCGGACCGGGGCACAAACCCGTGTCCCCTGCATAGGCAGGCGGACTCTCAACCACTGCGCCACCAGGGAAGCCCTGTAAGGAAACTTTTATCGTCAAACTTTTCAACAGCAACACCCTGTCAGAAGACAATGATATTTAAAGTAATCAAATAAAGAAAATGTGAGCCAAGGATTTTATATCCAGCCAAGCTGACTTTCAATTATAAAGATGACAGGCAAAAGCAAAACAAAATAAAACAAAGAAATAAAACCACCAACGAACAAACAAGCAATCAAAAAATCCAGGGAATATTTCTTCTTGAGGAATCTATTAAAGAACAAGCTTTAGACACCAGTATGACTGTAAAGACATTGATAAAAGGACTGATGGTGAGCATTATGTGTATACTTACCTTGGATCTAATTCTAAATGATGGGAAAGACAGTAATGGCAATGTGATATGTTCTGACAGTGTAGACATAGTACAATTATTTAAAAATTGGGTAGGGTGGGGAGAGAATATGAAAAATAGAATAAGCTGGCAACTGCTTATAGGTGTTAACTGGACGTAAAAGGGTGAGTTCAGATAGGTCCCGGGGAGAGGAGAGGAAGGGGAAAAAGAGGTTAGTGGCTAATTCAGAATTGCCAGCACTCTTAAAGGTGCTGCAGTCAGATGTAGATCAAAGATCTACCACGCCATTAAAATGTCCGAGTTGTAGTTTAGCAGAGATAGAGAGTAGGAAGAAGTGGGCCTCTGTGAACAGAGGCAGAGATGGTCATGAGAAAAGAGAAGGAAACACATTAACTAGAACTGCACTGAGTTTAGGGACATGTGGCATAGCAGTGTCTCTAAAATCTCGATAGCCTTTCAGGTCATAATGACTTCAGTTAGTGCTACTCGTCAGAGCAGCACAGCTCTCTCGGAGACAGTTAGGCAGCCCCCACAATACAGAGGAGACACAGTTAAGTCAGTAAGACACGGTTGTTGTGTAGAAGAGAAACCTGCCAGCGAGCACAAGTAACTCGCCAGAGTCACACGGTGAAAAAGCAGAGGAGCTGGATGCAAATCCACATCTGATTCCAAACTCCTACTCCTTATATCTTTTTTTTTCTTTTTTTTTTCCCTTATATCTTTAATTCAGCATATTACACATTAAGAAAGCATTTTCAAATGACGTACAACGTGGAATTTTTAAACTACATGTGGGAGAACGTTTATACAATTTGAATTCCTTATTTTATTCCAAAAGTTTCAAGGGAGATGGTAGAATTCCCCTCAGTGAATCTCCTTCTTGGAAGGGATGAGAAAGATTAGGATCAAGGAGAAAGGGAGGGAAGGATTGAATGGAGGCCCTGGGCAATCCATTTACCTTCATGTCATAGTTGGAATTGAAAGTAGGAAAGAGAGGGCTTAAGGGATACTCATATAATTATTTTTTTTCAAGTGTTGAGGTCATAAATACTAAAAATCAAAACAAAGCAAAAATGCAGAATACATAGAGAGTTGTATTGTTGTTCACCTATGCCCTAGAATGAGAGGGACTCTTAAGAAACTAGTGATGTAAAGAGTTTCTAGTGGGTAGTTTTTGGTTTACGTTTCCCAATGTTGAGTGTTAGGAAACTCATAAGGGAGAAATCTCATGGGACAAGCAGCGTGTATTAACCTTAACTGCTATTAATTGTTCTGATAAGGTAGAAACAAAATTTTTTTGCTATAATTTGTTATCATATTTGTAGCTCTGATTTAAAAATCCAGGCAAAATCTCACTCCTGGGAAATTAAAAAGTTTAATTCTTGCACTTTTCAAATGGGTGTGTAAATGCAAATGATTAATTTGAATTATCCTCTAAAGCAAAAGAATTAAGAGCTATTCCGTTTAAAACTGTAAATTTCCCAGTCACAGTCTAGAGTTTTAAACAGATGGTATTCTGCACTATTTATAGTTCCCCAGCTTGATTTCTAATTAATGCACCTGTGAGATTGCAGATGAAGATAAAGTCCTTCTCTACCTTTTTTTGATATTATGATACTTCTATTGAAATACATATGTTTATGAACTTAAAAATTCAGGATCTGCTATATGGCTGTACCTATATCAATACTTATGTCTACATCTTTATATCCGTATATAATTACTTCCATTATCTTTTGAAAGACAAGAATTATATTGCTGAAGACAGTGACTATATATTGTTCAAAACTTGAGAATAAAGCCACATTCCCTTAAGAATTTTTTTCTATATTAATTCTTGTTTGGAATGATCTTGGAGACAATGACTGTTGGAGATTATGAAAAGCTAAAGATATCCCTCCAAACTACCTTCTTAGCCAACTTAAATAGTTTAAGGCCACATTCTTTTTTTTTTTTAAACATCTTTATTGCAGTATAATTGCTTTACAGTGGTGTGTTAGTTTCTGCTTTATAACAAAGTGAATCAGCTATACATATACATACATCCCCATATCTCCTCCCTCTTGAGTCTCCCTCCCACCCTCCCTGTCCCACCCCTCTAGGTGGTCACCTCAGTTATCTCTTATTTTTATTTATTTATTTATTTATAACATCTTTATTGGGGTATAATTGCTTTACAATAGTGTGTTAGTTTCTGCTTTATAACAAAGTGAATCAGTTATACATATACATATGTACCCATATCTCTTCCCTCTTGCATCTCCCTCCCTCCCACCCTCCCTATCCCACCCCTCTAGGTGGTCACAAACCACCTAGCTGATCTCCCTGTGCTATGCAGCTGCTTCCCACTAGCTATCTACCTTGCGCTTGGTAGTGTATATATGTCCATGCCACTCTCTCACTTCGTCCCAGCTTACCCTTCCCCCTCCCCGTATCCTCAAGTCCATTCTCTAGTAGGTCTGCATCTTTATTCCTGTCTTGCCCCTAGGTTCTTCTGACCTTTTTTTTTTTTTTTAGATTCCATATATATGTGTTAGCATACGGTATTTGTTTTTCTCTTTCTGACTTACTTCACTCTGTATGACACTCTCTGGGTCCATCCACCTCACTACAAATAACTCAGTTTCGTTCCTTTTTATGGCTGAGTAATATTCCATTGTATATATGTGCCACATCTTCTTTATCCATTCATCTGTTGATGGACACTTAGGTTGCTTCCATGTCCTGGCTATTGTAAATAGAGCTGCAGTGAATATTTTGGTACATGACTCTTTTTGAATTATGGTTTTCTCAGGGTATATGCCCAGTAGTGGGATTGCTGTGTCGTATGGTAGTTCTATTTGTAGTTTTTTGAGGAACCTCCATACTGTTCTCCATAGTGGCTGTATCAATTTACATTCCCACCGACAGTGCAAGAGGGTTCCCTTTTCTCCACACCCTCTCCAGTATTTACTGTTTGTAGATTTTTTGATGATGACTGTTCTGACCGGTGTGAGATGATATCTCATTGTAGTTTTGATTTGCATTTCTCTAATGATTAATGATGTTGAGCATTCATTCATGTGTTTGTTGGCAATCTGTATATCTTCTTTGGAGAAATATCTATTTAGATCATCTGCCCATTTTTGGATTAGGTTGTTTGTTTTTTTTTGATGTTGAGCTGCATGAGTTGCTTGTCTGTTTTGGAGATTAATCCTTTGTCAGTTGTTTCATTTGCAAATATTTTCCCCCATTCTGAGGGTTGTCTTTTCATCTTGTTTATGGTTTTCTTTGCTGTGCAAAAGCTTTTAAGTTTCATTAGGTCCCATTTGTTTATTTTTGTTTTTATTTCCATTTCCCTAGGAGGTGGGTCAAAAAGGATCTTGCTGTGATTTATGTCATAGAGTGTTCTCCCTGTGTTTTCCTCTAAGAGTTTGATGGTGTCTGGCCTTACATTTAAGTCTTTAATCCATTTTGAGTTTATTTTTGTGTATGGTGTTAGGGAGTGTTCTAATTTCATTCTTTTACATGTAGCTGTCCACTTTTCCAAGCAGCACTTATTGAAGAGGCTGTCTTTTCTCCACTGTATATTCTTGCCTCCTTTTTCAAAAATAACGTGACCATATGTGCGTGGGTTCATCTCTGGGCTTTCTATCCTGTTCCATTGATCTATATTTCTGTTTTTGTGCCAGTACCATACTGTCTTGATTGCTGTAGCTTTGTAGTATAGTCTGAAGTCAGGGAACCTGATTCCTCCAGCTCTGTTTTTCTTTCTCAAGAATGCTTTGGCTATTTGGGGTCTTTTGTGTTTCCATACAAATTGTGAAATTTTTTGTTCTAGTTCTGTGGAAAATGCCATTGGTAGTTTGATAGGGATTGCATTGAATGTGTAGATTGCTTTGGGTAGTAGAGTCATTTTCACAATGTTGATTCTTCCAATTCAAGAACATGGTAAATCTCTCCATCTATTTGTATCATCTTTAATTTCTTTCATCAGTGTCTTATAATTTTCTGCATACAGGTCTTTTGTCTCCTTAGGTAGGTTTATTCCTAGATATTTTATTCTTTTTGTTGCAGTGGTAAATGGAAGTGTTTTCTTAATTTCACTTTCAGATTTTTCATCATTAGTGTGTAGGAATGCCAGAGATTTCTGTGCATTAATTTTGTATCCTGATACTTTACCAAATTCATTGATTAGCTCTAGTAGTTTTCTGGTAGCATCTTTAGGATTCTCTATGTATAGTATCATGTCATCTGCAAACAGTGACAGCTTTACTTCTTCTTTTCCAATTTGGATTCCTTTTATTTCTTTTTCTTCTCTGATTACTGTGGCTAAAACTTCCAAAACTATGTTGAATAAGAGTGGTGAGAGTGGGCAACCTTGTCTTGTTCCTGATCTTAGAGGAAATGCTTTCAGTTTTTCACCATTGAGGATGATGTTGGCTGTGGGTTTGTCATATATGGCCTTTATTATGTTGAGGAAAGTTCCCTCTATACCTACTTTCTGCAGGGTTTTTATCATAAATGGGTGTTGGATTTTGTTGAAAGCTTTCTCTGCATCTATTGAGATGATCATATGGTTTTTCTCCTTCAATTTGTTAATATGGTGTATCACGTTGATTGATTTGTGTATTTTGAAGAATCCTTGCACTCCTGGAATAAACCCCACTTGATCATAGCGTATGATCCTTTTAATGTGTTGTTGGATTCTGTTTGCTAGTATTTTGTTGAGGATTTTTGCATCTATGTTCATCAGTGTTACTTGCCTGTAGTTTTCTTTCTTTGTGACATCTTTGTCTGGTTTTGCTATCAGGGTGATGGTGGCCTTGTAGAATGAGTTTGGGAGTGTTCCTCCCTCTGCTATATTTTAGAAGAGTTTGAGAAGGATAAGTGTTAGCTCTTCTCTAAATGTTTAATAGAATTCACCTGTGAAGCCATCTGGTCCTGGGCTTTTGTTTGTTGGAAGATTTTTAATCACAGTTTCAATTTCAGTGCTTGTGATTGGTCTGTTCATATTTTCTGTTTCTTCCTGGTTTAGTCTCGGAAGGTTGTGCTTTCTAAGAATTTGTCCATTTCTTCCAGGTTATCCATTTTATTGAAGTCCACATTCTTAAAATAAATTTAAGAGAAACAATTTAAGTGCCAAATAAAAAAATAAAGATAGCCATCCCCATCAAAAGGTGGCAAAAGTGATCACAATATAATCAGGAAATCCTCAGGCATATTTTTTTTTTCAAATTTAACCCTCCATAGTGAACATATAAGTTGGGGAATTTATTTTCAAATGATAAATTTGGTGTTTGCAGAAAATATGCTATTCTGGAAGAACTAGACTTTTTTGTGCTTTAATGAGAGTGAAAAGATTATTTTCTAGAAGCTTTGGGTCACAAATAATCAAAGGAAGGAAAGGAATTCTTGGAAGGTCATGTTCAAGGATGCTTTCTCTATGTTAATTGAATGTATCAAAGCTGCCCTGGGTCGTTGTGAAGTCAAAGCTTTATTTTAGATATGAGAACTGTGGCTCTCGAAGTTTGGATACTATCAGAATTGTTTTGGTGTGCTGATATCTGAGCCTTCTGGGCAGGAATTTCTTACGTAGATGTGGTACTAGGGCTAGACTCTATGGAGAGCTGCTCTATGTTTTATGTTAATCCTTTGGATTTGGCATATCAAAGAATACCTGTAAAATAATGAGCAGGTGATTTTATTTCCTAGTAATTGACATTGAACATATATAAATCCTGAAACAGATTAATTTCAGACCTTTTTCTCATAGCAATTGTACAAAATAAAACACCAATTTAAAAATAAAATTGCTTGACAAACCTTGGGGTGTGTCTTTGGTGAGTTGTAGTTTATATAGATGAATTTCCATATTTCTACTTACATCAAATACCATATTGTACAGTCTTTCAAATACAGAGAAAAATGTCTTACTTGGACACAATAAAAATGAATAGGGGCCTTTTGCTTATATTTCACACCCATTTGAACAAAGTCATGTTCGTGCATTTAACACTTTATTTTCTGAAAATATTATACGTTATCTAGACAAAAAACTCTACAAAACCTTAGTATATGTTGAAGAGACTTGCAAAGGAAATATTTCTATATTTTTTCTCCCTCTTTCTATGAATTTCTATGGTTTATAAACCTCAGTGACAATTCAAAACTTGAAGCACTGTGAAATAATTACTCCCTTTTGGTAGTAAGAAGTTTTGGGGCATAAAAATGCGTATTTAAAATATGTGATTAAACTATTATAACTATCCAAATCTTACCTATGTAAAGCTCTTAGAACTCACCTGCCACAGAGGCAGTGCCCCATCAGGATTAGCTGTAATCACTCATTCTTCAAGAATTAGCTCTAAAGCCATGATGGATACCTTGATTGACCATACATCCCTGTTGTGTCATGGCCTTACTTTGGCCAGAATTGGGAATCAACTTTTTTTTAAAAAGCCAATTTGATAAGCAAACTCTATATTTCAATGTTTTAATTCAAACCATTTGTGTGTCCTTTTCTGTGAATTGCCTATTTCATGGCTCTTGTCTATTTCTTTATTGGTATGTTAGTTGTTTTTTTCATTTGAATCATTATTTATATATTAATGATTTAACACTTTATATGATATTTTATTGCAAGTATATTCACCAATTTGTCCTTTGCCTCTTTTTAAAATAAATTTATATATTTATTTTCATTTTTGGCTGCGTTGGGCCTTCAGTGCTGCGCGTGGGCTTTCTCTAGTTGCGGCAAGTGGGGGCTACTCTTCATTGTGGTGTGTGGGCTTCTCATTGTGGTGGCTTCTCTTGTTGCGGAACAGAAGCTGTAGGCGCGCAGGCTCAGTAGTTGTGGCTCGCGGGCTCTAGAGCGCAGGCTCAGTAGTTGTGGCGCATGGGCTTCTTTGCTCCGCGGCATGTGGGATCTTCCCTGACCAGGGCTTGAACCCGTGTCCCCTGCATTGGCAGGCGGATTCTTAACCACTATGCCACCAGGGAAGTATCCTCGTCCTTTGCTTTTTAATCGATTTGTGTGTGTGTTTAACAGAAGGAGTAAGTTGTATACTCTCAAATCTATCTCTTTAGTGTGTGATAACTTGGGGGCAGTTTCTAGGGGTAGAGGTTGCTGGCCAGTCCTTACTTTACTATCCCTTAAATCCACAAAGGGCAGGACCAGTAAATGCAGATCTGAAATCTAGGGGAGGAGTCTAGGCTGGGAGTATATATCTGGATGTCACCTGTCTAGAGCATCATGGAAATATGGGTGTAGATGAATTCTTCTGTCGTAAGAATGGAAAGAGAGAAAAGAAAAGGAAACTGTGTTGGAATGTCTATTTGGGGAGTGAGAAGAGGAAAACGAGTTAGCAAAGCTGACCAGAAAGAGAAGATATTCAAAGAATCATGGACGGCCAAGAAGGCAAGAGACATAAGGTGACGGTCAACTGGTTAAGTCAGATGGATTTGGCAAGAGAAGCCAATGAAAAAGTCAAAATACAAGGAACAGAGGAGCAAAAAGGAGGCAAATAGACCAGCCTCTTTTCTATTCGGTCAAATGAGCACCATCTCCAAGAGCATATGAACATATTAAGACAAAACCCCAAATCATACTTGTATGTACAAAATGATCTTAAATCCTCTGTAGTTTACTTATGCCCTCCCTCATTTCCTCTACTGCAATGACTTTTTATAGTTCCATACCAACGAGCAAAGGAAAAATTTTATAGGGAATTCGCACTCAACTTTAATGCCCCCCCTCCGTGCCCAGGAATGATGTTAACGAGCTGATGCTTCATCCTACCACATTTTATTATAATCAGTAAAGTTACTTAACCGGCTTCACTGCGATAGGGAACAGGGGGAACTCTGGGAAGAGTGGGATCGCTTGGAGGTCAACAAGGTACTGTAAACGAAGGAGCAGTCTCAGCCTTCAGAGTGGAGGCCTGACCTCGCCGGAGGACGGAAACGGGGCTGCCTGGCTCACCTCCCCACGTTTTGTTTCTTATCCCTGTGGCTTGTGTACAGACAGTTGCTCTGGTAACATGCCTAGCATTGTCTGCATGTGTTTTTCCCTGTCAGGGAGCAGAAAGAAAAATCCGAGACGAAGAGAGGAAGCAGAACAGGAAGAAGGGGAAAGGCCAGGCCTCCCAAACCCAGTGCAACAACTGTGAGTGTGGCTGCGAAGGGGTAGGCTTTGTCTGGGCCAGGTCCACTGGGGAATGGGTGAAAAGAAGTGGGTTGCAGGTAAAATATGGACATGCAATGGATGGCTTGCTTTTCCCTAGCAGTGGAGAAGGGGCGAACTGTCCCTGTTAAACGTAAATAGAATCACATGATCACAATGTTAGAACTAGGAGGGATTTTTCTAATGTCAAGGAGACCAACATCCTCCTTCTCCAGACAAGGAATCTAGGGCACAGAGAGGGACAGGAGGGCAAGAGGGGACTGGAGCTCCCCCTCAGGAATGCTCACGCCAAGTCCACTCTCTTTCTGCTGGTTTGGTGATGGGAGAGGGGAAGCTTTTAAAGTGTGTTCACATCTATGGTGTTTGGGAATCTTCATAGGAGACAATCATGAACTTTAGCTAAGATCAGATCTTACAGGTGAGAGTTTAGTCATTCACAACCTTCTCACTTATGGGTTTTGTGATTGTGTCCAGCCTCTGATGGGAAGTTGGCAGCGATACCGTTACAGAAGAAGAGCGACATCACCTACTTCAAGACAATGCCTGATCTGCACTCCCAGCCCGTCCTCTTCATACCCGATGTTCACTTTGCAAACCTGCAGAGGACAGGACAGGTATGGCCTCCCTGCTAACATCTGCCTGCCATCCATTCACTGGGCTGGTAGAGCCTTAAGACAGCATCACTTCAGGCACTGTTGATCTTAAAAATAAAACCCATGAATTCAACAAAAAGTCAGCTCTTCCCTACAGAAAATGGAATTTTATAGAAAGGAATGTCTCAGGAGAGGAAACCAACTTACTAAGGGGAAGGTGAGAGTGAGCTGATAATCTCGAAGTGTTGACAAAGCAATGAAAGAGGAAGAAAGTAAGAAGGCTGATAACCTGTAAGAAAAGTTTTGTTTTGTTAGTTTTGTCATGTGGGATCCACCTGATGCAATGAAGCTCCATCTAATGGTGGGAAATTGAACTGCAACCATAACTTTAGAAAGTTGCCCAAGAGGAAAAATTCTTTGATTAAATAAAACTCTATCAACAATTTTTCCCTTAGTAAATTAACAGTTTCCATTGAATAGGTAAATAATTTCACACCAAGAGAAAAATGAGATTGTAGACAAGCCTTTTAAAAAAAGTTCCTATCTTCTAGGTATATCTATAAGTGAAATTATAGAAATAATATTATATAAAGATCCAATAATTAACTCATTATGGTAGCTCAAGTTGATGAAATGTTATGCAGCCACTAAAATTATATTTATGAAAACTATGTAGCAACATAGGAACTCATTATGATAATGTTCAGAGGGGAAAAAAGTACAATAGCCATTTGTATCTATACTGTGATTCCAAATATATACCTGAATTCGAACAAGACAAATTGTAATACTTGATGAGTAGGGCTAGGAGATGGATGACTTTTTGTAATGTCTTTAGTATTACATTTTTTATGTTATGAATTAAAATTGTGTGAGATAATTACTTCCCCAGTGTTAGCCAGAATTGTCTTTCACCAAACCAGTTGGGTTTAGTGACTCTTGTATTGATTAGTTTTCTTTTAAACTCAGAGTCCTCTGAGGAAAGGTCTGTTGAGAAACAGGTGCATAATGACACATTCCAGTTTTTCTTCCATTCTAAGTGTTCACACACTCATTAGAATTGACCTTAGTCTAGGAGCAGAAATCATTATCAGCTTAACTTTCTCTTTCTGGAGAATATTTTGTGTATGAGACAAAGCAGTTGTACAACCAGGGCTTTTTTTAAAAGTTGCTGTTTTTGACACAACATGGCAATAAAATACCCATAGTTTTTTCTTAGAGTGCATTCCACTAAAATGTAGCATTCCCATCTTGTCTTGCTTGTTTGATAGGAAAAGGACACAAAGAAGAAAGGAAGAATATTATGATTTATTAAGCTATGAGGGCCAGCACCTATTTTTATTATTTTTTAATTCCCAAGAACATGATGGTGATTTGTGTATTTACAGTCTTCGTAAATACATGGGATTTTTTGAAGCTAGGTGTCCACACCTTCCAGGAGAGAGGGGGAAACTGAGTTAAATTGCTCTTATTATTTACTGGTGTGATTCTGGCTTCAGCCCGGTGTCAAAACTGACAGCCTGACCTGTTCTCTTGGCAAGATTTCTCTGAAATACACAAAGCTGTAAATGAATCCTAAGAGGAAAAGTGACCAAATCTGACTGCTCGTGACTGTCAGTCCTCTGGCCTCACTTGCTCCCTCCGTATCCCGAGCTGGGCTCCTAGCCTGTGGCTGAATCAGAAGGAAAGTGTAGCCTTTACCGTGGGTTGGTTGCAGCAATTTGCAAAGCAGCCCAGTCAGCGTCCCCTGGGGCGTTGCGAAGTGAAGTCCTGCTGTCTGGGGCTGTTCTTGAAGAGCCTCAGGCTTCCCCTGTGGCCTTGGAGTCAGAGTTAAGGGGCTCAGTTAGGGAGCCTGCCTGGGCTTCAGGCAACAAAGGAACACACTCTTCTGTGCTCTGGAACAATGGGTGAATGTCCTGTGGTTGATCGACTTGCTTGGCCGAAGGAAAGGAGCGCCTACTGTGTAGCTGGCTGGAACTTGAAAGGCTGCCTTTTCTTAGAAAAGCTGCGAGCCTTGGGAGATGGGTCCAGAGGCAGGAGGGAAGAGGGCAGCGCCGTGGCGTGAGAAGTGGGCATGGGACAGGGCTTGGCTGACTTTGACAGGCAAAATGAGAGCTAGTTGAGGCAGATCAAAAGCTGGGCCAGTTTTACCCTAAGGGAGCAGGGGCGGGTAGGGGAGGAAGGGCCATGGTACCCACTGCAGGCGTGAGCCTGGTAAAATCAGCCACGCGGCAGCCCTGCACAACTGCGGGGCAAGCAGCTGTTTAGCTTTCATGGTCGGTGAGCGCTCCGAGCCACGCTGAAGGCACCTCCGCTCTGGTCACGTGGCCTGGGGAGCAGGCTTTTCACTATCAGCCCACATGTCCCCTGCTCCCTCATTATCTCACTGATTCACTTGTGGGGTGGTACATTCACCAGACGGTTATCAAAACCTCATATGAGGGCATGAACCCAACGTGCAGGCTCTGTGGAGATCTTCAGTCTCCCTCTCCTCGCACTGAAGTCCTGATACGCACTGTGGCTTCTGTCGGGAATGCCTTTAAAAAGAAGGGACAAGGGGAGCTTGGGAGAAACGGTGGGAGGCAGAGGCATTATCCCACTGGATAACATGTACTTGGCGGGTATGAGCCTTCCTCTAGCCACCTGAACACAGGGAGGACATCATTCCTCCCTCACACCCTGAAGAACCGTCTCCCCACTTGTGGCTTGTAAACCCTCCATCCCCCAGATCAGAGGCATTCTTTTTTTTTTTTTTTTTTTTTTTTTTTTGCGGTACGCGGGCCTCTCACTGCTGTGGCCTCTCCCGTTGCGGAGCACAGGCTCCGGACACTCAGGCTCAGAGGCCACGGCTCACAGGCCCAGCCGCTCCGCGGCATGTGGGATCTTCCCGGACCGGGGCACAAACCCATATCCCCTGCATCCGCAGGCGGACTCTCAGCCACTGCGCCACCAGGGAAGTATAGGCATTCTTGATAAGAATGCAGGTTCCCAAGTTCCATTCCAGGCCTTTCAAATTAAAATCTCTGAAGGGGGACTCTGGGAATTTGCATTTATGAGAAGTTCTCCAGATAGTTTTTATGCACTCTAAAGTTTGAGAAACACTGTCTAAAAATTAAATTCGTGCAATAAGCCCTACAGCCAACCAGGAAGAAACAGTGGGTCATTACATGAGAGGAGGAGAAATGACAGTGCAAGGAGGTGATAGGGACGGTGCAGCAGAGGCTGCTCAGGAGGCCAGGAGGACACTTAAGGCTGCTTCCAGCTTTGGGTCACCAGTCACCTTTGCAGAGAGCTGTCCATTACCCTACCAGGGTGGTGCAGCAGGGTGGATGTAGTATGCCACATTTAAAGAAACCAGCAAAAGACAAGCCAACATCAGGAACTTTTCCTCCAAATCCAGTTGTGTGTCCAGTGCCATGGCTCAGGCTCCCTTGCTTATGTGGGTCACTCTATATGCATCTAAATAGACAGTCCCATTACTAGCACATGTCAGTGCTCTGATGCCACACTGAAACGTGGGGTCTGGGGAGGAAACGTGTTACCTTCATTGTTCTCTGTTTAAGAAGAAACAAAGTATACAATACAACCATAGACGTTAAAAAGTTTAAGAGGAAAAAGTTCCCTGTGGAAATCCGAGCTAATGTCTAGAATGACTCATTCCCAAAGAGTTCCCGGTAACCAGCTTTGTTATATAACTAAGTTTGGGTTTGGCAGCATCCCAGGAACGGCCACGAGCCTTTGAGAAAGTTTCCACGGAGAGTGTCAGTCTAGACACAGCTGTTTCTCTCCCAGGTGGCTGTAGCAGGGACAGTGAAGAAATGGATTAGAAGCAGAGGTGACTTTGAAGTTAATGTGTGAATGTTGGATACTAACTTGAGTTTCATCCTTCACCCAGATGGAAATGGTCCTGCAGCACATAGTTAAAGCTCACAAAAGGCCCACAATTAATTGTCATAAATAATTGGATGAAGAGGACTTAACATCCATAGCGGATACCCTCTGGATTTCCGGAGTTGCATAAAATAAGGATGCTTCATAATGTCTTTAAATCTGATTCTGCCTGCTGCCATGCTGGCCACCAAAAGAAGTCTCTTCCTTCTGGCCAGAACACCTCCTAGAGCTAAATGACCTTTCCTGGCCTGAGGGTAGTTGACTCCTAGATTTTTGTGGTCGCGGGATGCCAGGGTAACCCAGGTCCCTTTGGGGAAAAAACAGAGGCCTGGGGTTACTGCCGTGGGGACTTCCTGTTCTGCTCTCTTCTCCAAAGCACTCTGTCTGGAGTCAGCTCTCCTGTGGACTGGATGGGATTGGTTACTCACAGGCCCTGCTCCAAGGCCTTCGTAAACAATGATTTTTAGATCTTGCTAAAATAGTTCCTTAATGTCAAAAGCAAGATTTGGCTTAGGGCTATAGGTAAACTGATTTCCAATTTTAGTTCATTAAAATCTAAGAATTAACCCTAGGGAGACGGTGAAGAGGTTAAATTTGTATTTCCTCAGACACACATGTGCAGCATCATTAAACAGATTTGCCTTTTGTCTTTTTTGAGACAGTGTAATGCCTTAGGAAAGTCTATGCATCATGTAATATATTTCCATTTCTTGTGTCCAAACTACAGTAAGCCTGTTGTTTTGTTCCACAGGTGTATTACAACACGGATGATGAACGAGAAGGGTAAGACACTCAGTCTTTTCACTCAAGCACCCAAAGTCAGTTCATGTCAGTAGAAATGGGTTTCCAAGCACAGGGTAATGGGGCAGGGGGTGAGAATGTCTGCTCAGCCTCCAGACTCAGAGCTAGGAAAGGCTTGACTCTGGGGATTGTCGGGAAGGAGGCTGGGGAATGCCATTCTCCTTCCAGGCAGATGTAGCACAGTATACTGCTAGGCAATGTCTTCTAGGCAATGTAGCACAATATACTGCATCCTTGATAGGTGGTCAGCCAGCTTCTACTTGAATGTTCCCAGTGATGGGAATATTCTGATACTCATGATACTGTTGGCCAGTTCCAGCTCCAGTAAGTTTGTCTGTTGAACTGATGTCTGTCTTCTTTTGACCCATTAGCTCTATTTCTGCTCTCTGGATAAGTCTCAACCTTTCTTCCTCATTCAGACATAGTTTTACCTCTCAGCATCTTAATTCCCCCTCCAGGGGGTACCACTAGATTTGTTAATAGTCTCCTTAAAGCTGGCTCTCAGAAATACACACGTTCTGAAGCACAGGAGTTGGAGATTATATTGGGATAATTTCTTCTTATGACCTGGATACTGTTTTTCTCTTAAAGCAATCTAGAACTACGTTCATTTTTCATCTACATAACATTACTTATATACAACTAAAGTCTTGGTTTGCATTAATTGCATGTGTATAGCTAAACTCTCTAGATCACTGGTTTTTCAAACTATAGTCAAACCAGGGCTTCCCTATTCTTCCCTATGCAATTAACATATTTACTTGTAAAACATTTCAAAGTGAAGTAAGTGGAGCAGATATTCTTGAGCTCATCTCCTAGAGCAGAGCTCAGGGAACTATAGCCTAAGGGCCAAATCAAGGCCTAATACTTTTTGTACTGTCTGCAAACATGTTTAAATGGTTGAAAAAATCCCAAAGAAGAATAATATTGCATGACACTTGAAAATTATGAGGTTCAAGTGCCCATAAATGAAGCTTAATTGGAATGCAGCTACGTTAATGCCTTCGTGTCTTGTCTCTGGCTGTCTTGGTGCTGCCACAGCAGAGCTGAGTACAGAGGCGCTGCTGTAGTTGCAGCAGAGACCGTCCGTCTAGCCTGGAAAGCCTAAATATTTACTTTACAGAAAAAGTGTGCCACCCTCCGAAGGATAGAGGATCTCAGAAGAGCCGAATAATTCCCTAGTTGGTTAGGAGCAGAGCCTTGTCCAGGATTTGACCTCAGAAGAGTCGAATAATTCCCTAGTTGGTTAGGAGCAGCGCCTTGTCCAGGATTTGACCTCTAGATTCTGAGTTCCAAATTTTCTAAATACATAATTAGATTGTTCTTTTCGTCTTGGTACAGAGGCAATATATTCCAGGGGTGGGAATGGACAGAAACGCTTAGCACGAGCAATTGTAATCTGTTGTTCACGTAGTTTACAAAGGACAGGTTGGTGTCACGGAAAGAACGTTGACTCTGAGCTGAGGAAGCCCGGGTTCTACTCCCGGGCTGCCGCTCACCCGTGTGAAGCCTGGGGCCACCTCCCTGACCTCTGGGCTTCGGTGTCCTCCATCGTAAAATGAGGGTTTTGTGTAAGACGATCTGTAAGATCTCTTTTGAGAAAATTGAGTGTTATGAATAAGAAATGCCTGGGACCTAAATGCTCTTGCACGTGCAGGCTGCGCTTGTGAATCTGCCTCAGCGTCACTGTCCTTCCCTGTAGGTCGGCAACATTTAGGTGGCGAATTGACCTACTTTGACCTCTTTTGGCCTGGCCTCTCTGTAACAATTCCCCTCTTTTATTGCAGAATCTTGAGGCCTGAGGCCCAAGGCTCTTACTCTTAACCATCTTCTCATTAGAGTTCGACTGAGCAATATGGGCGGCCTTGGAGCCCAGCGTTAACACATAGTAGGACTTGGCTGTGGTTACATGTAAAAGTGGTAATCGACATTCACTGGACACCTTGGCTAGGCACTGTCCTAAGTGCTTTCTATGGATTATTTTATTGGATTCTTCCAAATTTCCCATAGGGAAGATGCTATACGTACTTCCACTTTATAATGAGGAAACTGAAACTTCAAAAGGTCAGGAAGCTTCAAAGCCGCATAGCTGGTGAGTGACAGAGGCAGGATTTGAACTTGGGTCTAGCTGCACTCCCATCACCTGCCTTTAGCCATCACGCCCCGTCACCTAACCCTCGTAATTCTTGATCTGTGGCTGCCAAGGAATCATCCAGAGACAGGCCCTCATCGTGATGGCTCTCTGGCCTTGACAAAGGCACACCGTTTGGATTTCCGGACCCAGGTTGTGACAAGCCTAGGAGAGTGTACCTGGCGGAGGGGGTCAGTTCACCGAGCCCTGGGGAGAACCACCTTCATGGGCGTTCGCTTAGCCTTCATCAGATCAGGACTGTCTGGCCAGTTCTCCTCTCTCCCTGCCAGGCATAAATCAGTTAGTATTAAAGCATCTAACTGAGTGTTGGAGAGCGTCCTTCAGGCAGCCACCAGCTGGAGGACACAGCCTGCCCAGGTGCACCAGGGCCCGCTCCCGACTACTCCAAAGCCGGAGTGGTGGCCAGACACGGACTTGTTCATGAGGAAGAGAGCTTTTTGGCCTGAAGCGCCAGCAGTTATAGAGAGAAACTAGAGAAAGTTCAGATGAGGTGGGATGGGGAGCCATCGCCAGCTAAGTACCTGAACGAAACGAAAAGAGGAGCACCTGTTCGCTCCTGCCTCCCTGTCTAGTGATAAGTATTTGGGGTGCCTTCTGGTGCTGAATCTGGGGATCACAGACCCCATGCAGGCTTGTTTCCTAGGCAGGGGCTACAACAGATACAGAGGCTTTTGGACACCATCTCTGAGCAGCAGGTCTCTCTCTGCGTATCAGAATCAAGCCGGGGAGTTAAAAAAATACTCACATACAGGGACCGTCTCCGGGGATTTTGACTAAATTGGCAGATGAGTGCAGCTCAGGCATGGAGACCTTTTTAAAGTCCCCAGGTGATTCTAATGCGCGCAATGTTTGAGAACCACTGCTCTAGAGCCAGTCAGCCATGATTTGAGTGTTGCATTGATCTTACAAGCTGTGTAACTTAAGATAACAACCTTTTGGGGCCTCAGTTCCCTCATCTAAAAATAGCAAATATTAATACCTACCTGCTAGAATTATTAGAAGCATTAATACATAAAATGCCCTGACACATGGAAGATGCTTTCAAAAAACAGAGCTGTTATTGTTGCCAAGGTTCCTTTTCAGGCCCTAAATAAATGATACTTCATTGAGAAATGGAAGAGAGGAAGATGAAGAAAAATGGAAAGAAAAACCAGACAAAAAGGACTTTCTGTAGAGCTGAGCCCTTAACCGGGGATTCATGAATGGCTCTCATGGGGAAGAGGGAAGGGCCTTACGCTCCCTGAAACAGTATTTAAATTGATATTCAAATATCATGCATGATGAGAAATTCTATTTCCATTATTTCTGGGGATCTGGTATCCATCTCCATCTGACCTCTAGTTCCTGGAAAACCATTCTTGCCTTAATCCTCTGTCCACACTGGTCCCCACAGAGGTGTCCCCCGTTCCAGTCTATTGTGAGGTCCCCTCAAGTCTAGCAGCTCTGTGGCTTCTGCACTGCATTTGGGGCACAGGGATTCTTGGCAAATTTGGGCATCCTCATGTCTGTTTTTAATCAAACCTTTTATTTCAAGATAATTATTGATTCACATGCACTTGTAAGAAGCCCAACCCCTTTTCTTTCTTTTTTTTTTTTTTTTTTTTGGCCACACTGCTCAGCATGTGGGATCTTAGTTCCCTGACCAGGGATTGAACCCAGGCCCATGGCAGTGAAAGCACCATTTTAACCACTGGACCACTGGGGAATTTCCAGGCCCACCCCCTTTTCAATTGATGTATTTTTATTTTTACTGTTAGATATTGCAGTTAAAAAATCCACCCAGGGCTTCCCTGGTGGCGCAGTGGTTGGGGGTCCGCCTGCCGATGCAGGGGACGCGGGTTCGTGCCCCGGTCTGGGAGGATCCCACGTGCCGCGGAGCGGCTGGGCCCGTGGGCCATGGCCGCTGAGCCTGCGCGTCCGGCGCCTGTGCTCCGCAACGGGAGAGGCCACAATGGTGAGAGGCCTGCGTACCACAAAAAAAAAAAAAAAAAAAAAAAAATCCACCCAATAATACTCAAATCTGCATCAGATATACAAGGAAGATTTTTAGAAAATATTTAAGGAAATGAAAATCATGTTTACCATCCCTCAGAGTAGCAGATTTTTATCAGTTTCTTACATTAGTACCAGTTATTCTTGCTTGTATACTAGTTAGCCATTTTGCAAATTAGAAGATTTGAACTAAAGACTCTTAGAACTAAGCTTTGCCTTTTTTAATAAATTTAACCTACATTTGCCCTCTCTGTTGCTCTTCATTCTTTCCTTTATTTCTCTGTTTCTCTTTGGGATCCTTTTCCTATTTTTTTTTTAATTGAAGTATAGTTGATTTACAATGTTGTGTTAGTTCCTGGTGTATAGCAAAGTGATTGTTATACATGGGATCCTTTTCCTATTGCCAGAAGAATTCTGTTTAATAATTCTTTTGTTGTGGAACTTTTGGCAAAGAATTCTCTCATATTTGTTTATTTGTTGTAAATGTTTTTATTTTGTAATCGCTTTTCTAGGGTATTTCTGTTAGGTATCAAATTCCAGGTTGGCAGTTACTTTCTTTCAGTTTTGGTTTCCATCATTTTTTGTTGAGAAGTCAACTGTCTTATTGTTGCTATTTGAAATGTAATCTTTTCTTTCTTCCCTTCCTTCCTTCCTTCCTTCCTTCCTTCCTTCCTCCCTTTCTTTTTTCTTTCATTTGAGAAAGACTGCTTTAAAATTTTTCTCTTTCTCTCAGGTTTTCAAATTTTTTATGATGTTTCTACGTGTGGGTTTTCTTTGTACTTTCTTTTTCCCCCTGCTTGGTATTTTATACCACTCATTGAATCTGTGAGTTGATGTCTTTCATCAGTTTTGGAACATTCTTGGCTGTCATCTCTTCAAATAGTGCTCTTCCCTGTTCTCTCCCCACTCCTTTGAGACTCTAAATGTGTATTAGAGTTTTTTATTCTGTCCCTATGTTTTTTATGTTCTTTTCTAAACTGTCCATCTTCTTTACTCACCATGCTCCAGCCTGGATATTTTCTATTGACCTCTCAAATCCTCTCTTCTGCTAGGTTCAATATACTAAACCCATCTATTGAGTTATTAATTTCAATTATTGCACTTTTTAGTTCTAGGACTTCCACTTAATTGGTTTATTTTAATGAACTTCAATTCTAAATGTCTTGTCATTTATTTTCATGAACATAATAACTGTGCTATAAGTATGTTATCTGGGTGTGTTTCTATTGTATGTTTTTCCCTTGGTCCTGTTTAATATTTGATAATCATTGAATGATGAACAATATGCATAAAAATTATGGAGGCTCTGGATGACCATATTTTTCCTTATGAAGGTTTTCCCTATCTGGTATGTAGCCTTAGTTAACAGATCACCATAACTGAGTCAGGGACAGAACTGACCCAAAGCTGGGTTGCAGTTTATTTTAACCTCAGATGACCTCTAATTCATCCTAACTCCTAGATTGTACCTTTGAGGGACTTTCTATGGGTCTTTTTCCTTCATGGAGCTTGAAGTTCAATTTTTGTCTCCTTAGCATGGGGAGACTACCCAAGCCTCCTCTATGAGTTTCAAGGGCTTTCTGCTTAACTTCTTACTCTCTCATCCTGTGCAGCTTAAAAACTTAGCAAATACCTGGGAAGGAATACTGCAGTGTCTGGCTTACTTCTCTGTGCTTCTCTACTCTCTGGAAGTTTTCCTATTAGTCCTGAATAACTTTGCAGCCCTAAACACCAATTTCTGTTTCTCTAACACCGTAAGATTGCCAAAAGCTGTGCAGACTTCTTTGCCATTAAGTATGTGCCTCTGCTGCGATCACCATCCTCTACTCCCAGCTGAGAAATGGCAAATGCTTCCAGAGGAAAGTGGCCCACTGACTATCAGCTCACCTCTCGCATTTTTCTCCTCTGAGATCTCAGCTCTCAGGTTCTGGCCGACTCAACAGTAGTGTCCAATACCTTCAATAAGATTAAATATATATGTATATATATTTACAGTTACTTACATCGTTCTTGGCTGGAACATTGCTTGGTTTGCCACAAGATACAACATCTTAGCCAGAAACAGAAATATCTGTATTTCCTCTGGGGCCTACTGACCTAGTTATTTACTACTTTCAATTGTAAGCGCTTAACTACCATAATTATAAACATATGTGGGGTTTGTTTGTTGATTTTGGTTTGTGTGTACTGAGTGTGTCAGATGAACTTCTATCAAGACCCTGAACTAGCATTGATTAAAGTCATTTGGGGATGATAGGTTCTTCCCCAGAGTGATTTATTGTTGAAAATAAACTAATTGAGATTCTACTCCATAATGTGAAAGACTTTGTGAGGACTTGAACATAAGAGCACCTCCTCTTTTCTGAGGCTAACAAAGGGTAAGGATGTTAATTTATTTAGGGCAGATGTGGTCATCAGCCTACACAGGCCAGAAGCAGAGTTGTGAACTAGACAAACTATGTCTCCATGGTGCCTGCACCTCCTTTCCATGCTTTATTTTGGTACCTCCTCACCTAGGTACTGATGCCTAGTGTGGTTCAGCCTGATAGGTAGGGCTCAACATTGCCAAGTATGTCTAGAGACAGGCTTCAGATCCAAACACCTTCCCAGTTTTTCTTCTGATGAAACTTGGCCATCCTTTTTTACACCTCAGGGACTTGCTTTCCCTGACATTGACCCCACAAAGCAATGATTTCATATGTTGCTGGAACTGGAGTCCCTCTACATGTTAACATGTTGTGCCCACGGGATGGAGACTGATGTCAGAGAAAGCACCTTCTCCTTGTTCTTGTCCTTTTGTGCTACAAGCCAGTGTAATTGAACAGGACATTAGGAGACCTGAAATCCTTACTCTTTCTATCAATTGGGCAGTCATTTCTGCCCTTTTTTTCTCACCTTGCTTTAAAAAGAAATGAAACCATTGAATTCAGACCACACAAGCTTATTGACTCCTACTGGGTTTATAGATTTGCAAGTGTGAAAAAACATTTCTGAACTCCCAAGAGAAATGTGGTTTATCCAAGATGTTATTTTAATGGCAAAGTTTGTCATGCTCAGAATGGGGTGCTGTCAAAAGTCAACAGACCTGGAAAAATGTAAATAAATCTTTCTTAATGAGAGAAAGAAAATCCCTAGTTTAGGAACCCTAACACAACATGAAAGAGTGTCTGGTGATGTTTCAGGCTATTTACCCATCATTAACCTACTGGTCATTGACAGCAATGTCAATAGATTTTTAATCTTCTGCTCCCAGGGTCATGGTCAGTCCAGCTCCAAGACATGACAGAATAATATGACCCGCTTTTATGGTTTTAAAGAAAAGTGAGGGAAAGATAGAGGGAACAGTGCTCTAAAAACTTATTACCACCTTCAGCTGGGACTTGAGTTTGAGTTTTTCTTCTGGCTATTTCCATAGTTTGACTTACTATGGAATAAAATAGAATGCTGACTCTGAATATCATTTCTCATACCCTCACTCATCATCATCTCAGATTTATCGAGTACTTTATCATGAGGTTGCTCCTCAGAGCTGGGTTCTCTCAACAGCCTGTTTCACTGTTTTAGCTGCGTTGCCCTGCATGAGACACATAACGCCCTGAGCCTTAGTTTGGTCGTCACCGAAATAGGGATAAGATTGGTCTTTGCGCTGCTGGCTCACAGAGTGTTCATAAGACTTAATTGACCAAGGAGATGTAAAGTGCTTTGATGAAAAGCGTGGTCTTATTAAGGGCTCATAAACATAATTTTGGACCACCTAGAGTAGAAGATGGTAATTTAAAGCCTTGTTGGTTTAATACTTTAAACTATTAGAATTAATAGAAGTACTTTTTGGACTGTCCACAGTTTTATACCATGTGTTCTTTCTACCACTGGACCCCACCATTAGCTCCAGTTGAGAATTGATAAAAAGAACTTCTTAATGACAATGATGCCAATAGGGACTTGGCTTTGGAGCAGGGTTTTTTGTTTGTTTGTTTGCGGTACGCCGGCCTCTCACTGTTGTGGCCTCTCCCATCGCGGAGCACAGGCTCCGGACGCGCAGGCTCAGCGGCCATGGCTCATGGGCCCAACCGCTCTGCGGCATGTGGGATCTTCCCGGACCGGGGCACGAACCTGTGTCCCCTGCATTGGCAGGCGGACTCTCAACCACTGCGCCACCAGGGAAGCCCCGGAGCAGGGTTTTATATTATCTTGGAAGCTTGGGATTGATATAATTGTCAGTCTCTGATGCAGGAAGCTTTTCCAACTTTAGCCCTTAAATTGGGCCAAAGTGGTAGTTTGGGCTGTTTGCTATCTGATAGTGAATGGAAACTTTGAGCTCTTTTAAATTGTCTGCCTTATGTACTCTTCCCCGTTATGTCTCTTCCTCAAATCTCTCCAACTTTAATTATCATGATCATCATCATCTCTAACTAACACTTCTGTAGTACTTAAAATGTATCAGGCAACTTTGTGAGTTTGAATTTACATTATGTTGAATTCATTTAAGCCTCTCAACATCCTCCTTTTAAAGAGGCTGTTGGTTCAGGGCAGTTGAAGAATTTGTCCATGTTTCCGTAGCTAGTAGATTGCAAAGCAGGGGTTTATTTTTTAAATTTTTAATTGAAATATAGTTGGTTTACTGTGTTGTGTTAGTTTCAAGTGTACAGCAAAGTGATTCAGTTATACATATAATTTTTCAGATTCTTTTCCATTATAGGTTATGGGTTATTACAATGGATTATTACAATAAGATATCGAGTATAGTTCTTTGTGCTATACAGTAGGTTCTTTCTGGTTATCTATGTTATATAGAGTAGTGCGTATATTTTAATCCCAAACTCCTAATTTATCCCTCCCGCCCTTTCCCCTTTGGTAACCATAAGTTTGTCTTCTATGTCTGTGAGTCTGCAAAGCAGGGGTTTAAACCAAGGTAGTCTGGACCCCAGATCTCATGTCTTAACAATTCTGCAGAACTGCCTATCTGGCATTGCTTCATGTGCCTGGTTCCAGGAATCCCCAGAGAGATTAAAGTCTTCTAAAAACCTACACCTGCTCTCTTGAGGGCTTAAAGGACCATAAGACTCCATGCAGGGGCATTTTCTCAGTGTTTTAGTCAGTTTGGGTTGCTATAACAAAATACCATAAACTGGGTGGCTTAAATGACAGAAATGTATTTTTCAAAGTTCTGGAGGCTGGAAGTCTGAGATCAGGGTGCCAGCATGGGCAGCGTCTGGTGGGGGCCCTTTTCTGGCCTGCAGATCGCCATCCTCTTGCTGTGTCCTCATGCGGCAGAAAGAGAGAGGGTGTCCCTTTCTCATAAAGACACTCCCATCATGGAGGCCCCACCCTTAGGGCCTAATTACCTCTCAATGCCCGGACCTCTGAATACCATCCTCCTGGGGGTTAGGGTTTCAGCATATGAGTTTGAGGGGACACTCGGCGGCAATGACTTCTCTTCAGTGACAATCTGTTCTTCTAATTTCCTTCCTCTGGAACAGCCCTCCCTTCCCTAGAGTGCCCAGAGAGACAGAGACTTTGGGAGGAAATGCAGAGCCACCAGAACTGGCCAGTTGGGGACCCGTGGGCCCTCAGGAAGGGGGACCGAAACCCTCTCCCATGAGGAAGGGCCGGGTCTAAGGAACCTCAGCCACTGCAGTCTCCTCTGCTCCAAGCTGATGGAGTTGTGGAACAGCAGGAACCGAGGGCAGCCTCATAACTTAGAACCAGCGAGGCAGGCCCGTGCCATTTCCAGAGGTCACGCTGTGCCCTCGGGGCTGGCGAGAAAGTGCAGGACACCCAGGCCCTAGCTAGGTGGGACGGGCTGTGTAACTTGCAGACCACACAAACACAGGGCTCAGGCCCGCGTCCCCAGCCCTGGTCTTCTGAGCAGGAAGGGGGGTTAGGTGCAGAACAGAATGGGTAAAACCCAGAGGCCCCACCTCGGTGGATCCATGTTCAGCAGCAAGGAGGATGTCTCAGGGCCATGCGTGAAAGATACTGGCATGTGTGTTCTGCCCCACATGCAGACTTGGGACCGGTGAGGGGGAGGCAGGAGGTTGGTGCGTGGATCCAGTCGTGATAAGGGATGGCATAAACAAAGGGAAGAGATAGGGACCGACACATCCATACACCTTTTTGTTGGCACCCCGGGTGCCTTCCTTAATTAACACTTTCTCCTCACCTTTTCTAGCAGCAGTGTCCTTGTGAAACGGATGTTCAGGCCCATGGAAGAGGAGTTTGGTCCAGCACCTTCTAAGCAGATGAAGGAAGAAGGGATGAAGCGAGGTACTGTTCCCGTTGAGGCCCTCCCCCGGTGTTGCTCCAATAGGAATGGTGGTGGGGACATTTCACTGAGAAGAACCCCCGGCCCGGCCCATGTCCCTGTGGTTCCGTGCTAGCCTGGGGATGCTTTTATTGACCCAGGAAGTCCACAGTCTCCTCCTTTGCTTTAAACCTTATCTTTTTAAACACCCTAAGCAAACATTTATTCTTCCTGGGCACTGATTCTTTCCTTTACCTTGAGGGAAATGTAGTGAATATACTGACTCATCAAGCAGTGAGATACAAGGTTAAAAAGAAGCTCGTGCTGTGTTTGACAATACCCTCATAAGCAGCAGCAGCTGAGAATCCTTCAACAGACGCAAACGATTAATCACGGTACAAGTCAGGGAACCTGTTTTCTGTGACATCCCAACTTACTCATTTTCTCTCAGTCAGGGATCTTATCCCACTTCACCGAGATAATAAGAAACGAAGCACAGGCCTGTCAGTGTCTTGCTCAGCATCTCAATGCTGTGCTGATTCATTGTCCCTCCTGGGAGTAAGGGGAAAGGGGAGGTGGTGGCTTTTCTCCCCACATCCTGCTGTAGCCAACACCAAGAGCTTCCAGAGACCTTCTGCTTACAGCACTGGACTTTTAATGAGTCAGGTTACCGTACGTCCACCATCTGCACAGGCTTGAGGTTTTTGTTACTGAGAATTTTTTTTTTCCTATTTGTTGAAATGGGATTTGCATAATGGTCGAGAGCATCCCCTGTGTAGCCTCCCTCAGCCACATCGAGTCACGTGACCTTGGGAAGGTCCTCTGCACCTTGGAGTCCTCACTTGTAAAATGGGGTGACAGGAGTACCCACGTCACAGAGGGAGGCTTGATGAGTTAATGTATGTAAAACACCAAACTCAGGTGCCCAGTACATAGTAAGCACTCCATCTTCACTAATATAATTAGTTTTATTTTTAGACCTGGATCTAGTTAAGGAATATTATCATAATTGTGAATGAGTAATGAGCATTTCAGAATTCAAGGAGTGTAAATACCTGAGTAGTGTTAATTACAGTAGTAATATTTAAACCTATAAAGGGTTTTCCGGCTTCACAGGCTCACCATCAAATATTCGAGTGCATTTTGAGCTCCATTCCTGCATGCCTTTTATATCTCATCCTTTAGAATGAGGGCAATGTTATATGGAAATCAAGGATCACCCGGGCCAAAGTGATAGTAGCTTACATCCATATTTAGTACATGCTGGCTGGTCCAAAGCTTGTGTTTTTCAGATATTTCGAGGTTGTGAAGTCTGCACAAAAATTGCCATCAGGAATTGCTGGGACAAAATGCAAAGTTACGGCCTTTGAGACATCTCAGTCCTAGGGACACGTGAGGGCACTGCAACCTTCCAGCAATAGAGAACTGGTTCTCCCGGGAGTGGCTTTTCTTTGGAAAAGGACAGTGGAGTTACTGAGCCCCTCGCCTGGAGCTCCTACGCTGAGCTGGGCTTTGAGAGGCACAAGGAGTCAGGGTCAGTGACAGTGCCCGTTGTTTGTTAGAAGTTCTCCAGGACAGAGAATGACTGTAATTATCACCAATGCCGTTATTTGTTTTGCCTTTGTAGCCACTTCTCAGGGTGGCTCTCCCAAAGTCATGGGAGTCGGTTGCCTTTGTCTGTACAAGCTCTGGGATGCCTGATAATGGTTACTGCTATGTTAGCGGAGTGATTGCTATCCACAGATACACAGTTAATGAGAGCTGCCTCTCTGGGCAGGCCCTGGGGGTGAGCTGTAAGCCCAGCATGCAGGTGTGGCTGTTGACAAGCCCAGCAGGAGATGGTGGCACTGCAGCCCATCAACCCGCTGCCATGCCCCCTTTAACCCATTCCAGGGGCTCCTACAGCAGAAGTAGCAGCCACACTATTTTAAAGACAATGATTTTCCAAGAAGAGGTCTGTAAATCCAGTGGAAGCGGCCCTCATTTAAATATTGGGCTGGCCAAAACGTTCGTTCGGGTGGGTCGAACTTTTTGGCTAACCCAATAGAATATGGTTTGGGGTTTCCTTAGGGTCAGCCTGCTGGAAATTACATTTTTCTGTTGGGGGTTACAGGAAGAAGTTACAGAATGTTCATCTGTAACTGCCACTGGTAGGAAGCAGTCTCCTGGGGCAGGTGTGTGGGCTTCGCAGTCACGGCTTCCCGTCCCTTCTCTTTCAGTGCTTTTGTACGTGAGGAAGGAGACAGACGATGTGTTTGATGCCTTGATGTTGAAATCCCCCACCGTGAGGGGCCTGATGGAAGCGGTAAGCAATGAACCCCCTTCAGCCTCCGAGAAACCGGCATGTACTCTCCTGAGCTGAAATCCATTTATTAAAATGCAGCCTTCGAGATGGCCCTGGAATGAGCTTTCTCAAGGAAAAAGAAAAAGTAGAGATTCATGGGGACACTGATTTCCACCCTGTCTGGCTTATTATTAGCATCTTAAGGAGAAGGAAACTTTGTAAAACTGCCAATTCCCTGTCAGTTTAAGGCTAATCAGAGTAAGATGCCACAGAGAAAGTTTAAACTGTGAGTTTCCATTTGTCTCTGCGTGAAACCAAATTAGATACGTTTAACTTCCAAATCTATACAGAACAAAAACGATTAGGAAGTGTCTTGCCAGCTGCGATAGTGTAATCCAAAATAAAATATGACCTCTTTTGGTTAAGAAAAAGATATAAATTGCAGAGTTATAAAATGATTTAAATAAGATTCTGAAATCTCTCCTTCCCTCTTCATCCCCTGTTTAGTCTAGCATTACCCAACCTGGGCTCAGGAAGTTATTTTATGTTTTATCCATGTATTATCCATCTGAATATGACTCTACATTGAAAATGATATCTGACTCCCCTGTACAACCATGTTGTAGAAGATCCAGGGTTTTTGTGGTGATGAAGACAGCAGGACTGCCAAGGGACAGTCTAGAATTTTTGTTGGTCTGGAAAACTGCTGCATTGAAACAGCATATTGGGCTATGGAGTAATATGTGAAAATGTGTAGGACAGTGACTATAAGTGGAATCATACACTATGTTGTCTTTTGTGGATGATTTCTTTCACTTTGAGTAATGTTTTTGAGGTTCATCTATGTTGTAGTATAAATCAGTACTTCATTCTTTTCTATGGCTGAATAGTATTCCATTGTGTGGATATACCACATTTCGTTTTTCCATTCACCAGTTGATGGACATTTGGATTCCCCCCCCCCCACCTTTTGGCTATTGTGAATAGTGCTGCAAAGAACATCCAGGTACAGGTGTTTGTTTGAATACTTGTTTTCAATTCTTTGGTGTGTATACTGAGGAGTGGAATTGCTAGCCAGACACGTAAGGTCACATTGTATAATCATACAATTTATAGGAAATATCAAGAACAGGCAAATCCATTGAGACAGAAAGCAGATTAGTTGTTGCCAGGAGTTGGGTGAAAAGTGAATGAGAAAAGTCTACTTAGTGAGTTTCCTTTTGGGGTGATGAATTGTTCTGGAACTACATAGTCCTGACGTTTGCAGAACATTGTGAATGTACTAAATGCTACTGAATTGTACACTTTAAATGGTTTAAGTGGGGAATTTATATGATATGTAAAAAAATTATTTATTTGTTCACCTGAAATTTTTTTTTAAAAAGCACAAGAATGTTACCAATGTGGTTGGCATTGTTAGGCAATTCAGAGCAGGGCATGGAGGACCACCCTCTAAGAAACACCTGGCTGGAGGGTTTGGTAATCTCTTCTGTTCTCAGGATCTGTCATTGGCATGGAGTTTGTTGTTACTGAATCTGCCCCCCCACCCCATAAAGGGAAAACAAAACCAGAAATGAACACAACAAAAAGTATCATCTATCTCTCTTCAAATGAACTAGGATTTTTTTAAATGACCCTAAAATGACTGGAAGATTGATTTATGAGCTACAGAAGCCCTTTGAACAAATTTCATACCTTTAATCTGGCCTTTAAGATCATATTACTGAAACTGACTTACCTAGGATGGTGGTGAAGCTGAAAATTACTTTAGCAGCTGTTTTGAATGCATATTCCCAGTCCTCAACCCCAGATTCCCGTTCTGCTGAAGTGGAGGTGGGGGAGGGCGGTGGAGCAGCAGGAATCTGCATTTTTTTGTTTATTTTTTGCGGTACACGGGCCTCTCACTGTTGTGGCCTCTCCCGTTGCGAAGCACAGGCTCCGGACGTGCAGGCTCAGCGGCCATGGCTCACGGGCCCAGCCACTCCGCGGCATGTGGGATCCTCCCGGACCGGGGCACAAACCCATGTCCCCTGCATCGGCAGGCGGACTCTCAACCACTGCGCCACCAGGGAAGCCCAGGAATCTGTATTTTTAACAGTTCTTCAGGGTATTCTGAGATCAGCCAGGTGTGAGAACCACTGACCTAGACCAATTCTGAACTGATTCATTACGCCTTCTTCCTTGGTGTCTTCCTTTCCTGTTTGTGACATCTGGCTAGTTCTACAAGTGTTCTGTAGCTGTGGTCTCGCTGGATCACAGCAGGGTTAAATGTCACCTTCACTTCCACCCAAACAATCCCTGAGTTAACTCTGCTTTTTTGTTTCTCTTCCCCAATAGAATGTAAAGTTCATGAGAACAGGGGCTTTGTCTCTTGCTGTCTGCTGTGTATCCCCAGGTGTTTGAGCATATATATTTGTTGACTGAATTGAGCATACACTGTGTATGTACCACCATGCCAAGTGCTATGGGTGGCATGTATTTCACATGCATTGCTTCACTTGAGCTTCACTGTAGCCCTGTGAACTTGGCAGGTCAGATGTCATCACTGTCATTTACAGATGTGGGGTTTCCTGAGCTCCACAGAGAGGCAGAGCCAGCTTAAGCCCTTGAGCAACTTAAGTCCACTTAGGGAGACGTCCACACATGAAAAGTTATTACAAGAAGAATAACCATTCCAAGTCACAGCTCACAACAACTAAAGGAAAGAAGCTTAGGCAATAGTAAGCCATCAGGCAAGAAGTAGTGTGTATGATGGTTGATCCCACAGTCAGGGTTCAAATCCTAGCTCTGACACTTCAGAGTAGTGTGACCCTGGGCAAGTTACTCAACCTCTCTGTACCCCAGGTTCGTCGTTTCTGAAATGAGAGTAATAATAATATGGGATATTATTATGAAGATAGATACTGATAAAATGAGATGTAGTGTTGTTTCGAGGATTAAATGAGTTCCTATACAAGGTGTTTAAAGTAGCACATAGAAACACTGTATATAGGGAGTTCCCTGGTGGTGCAGTGGTTGAGAATTCACCTGCCAGTGCAGGGGACACAGGTTCGATCCCTAGTCCGGGAAGATCCCACATGCTGCGGAGCAACTAAGCCCATGCACCACAACTACCGAGCCTGCGCTCTAGAGTCCGCGAGCCACAACTGCTGAGCCCATGCGCCACAACTACTGAAGCCCATGTGCTCTAGGGCCCGTGTGCCACAACTACTGAAGCCCACACGCCTAGAGCCCGTGCTTCACAAGAGAGGCCACCACAATGAGAAGCCTGTGCACCGCAACGAAGAGTAGCCCCCGCTCGCCGCAACTAGAGAAAGCCTGCATGCAGCAACGAAGACCCAATGCAGCCAAAAAAATAAATAAAATTTTAAATACAGAAACACTGTATAAATGAATATATATATATATATATATATATATATATATAATATATATGTAGTAGATGGCTGTAAGTGCTATGGGGTGGAGAGGCAGATTGAGATTCCCTCAAGCCAAAGGGGCTAGAGAAGGGTGTTCTCCCCTGGTGAAGCTGGCTGGGTGCACAGGGAAAAGGTGGCTCGTGGCCCCGGTAGCATCCCCTTCTATGCAGCTGAGTCATTCATGCATGGAGATGCAGGCCTGTCCTCCCCAATTCTATTGACAGGTCAAATGTAGCCACCTAGTAAGTATTTATAAGCAAGAGCCACCCCTTTTCCAAAAGTGCACCTTAGGGGCTTCCCTGGTGGCGCAGTGGTTGAGAGTCCGCCTGCCGATGCAGGGGACACGGGTTCGTGCCCGCGTCCGGGAAGATCCCACATGCCGCGGAGCGGCTGGGCCCGTGAGCCATGGCCGCTGAGCCTGCGCGTCCAGAGCCTGTGCTCTGCAACGGGAGAGGCCACAACAGTGAGAGGCCCACGTACTGCAAAAAAAAAAAAAAAAAAGTCATCGGCCTCCAGAGCTGGCAGTTGTGTCGGATGCCTCTAGACCAGGCAGACAGAGTCCTACATTGGTGAAAACCAATGGAAATCTCTAGTTCTGCCTGTCACATATCTGAGGTTTCTGGGCAAAGAGAACTCTCCACAAAGTAAAAGTCTAAAAGTTCCAGATCATCAGCTAGCCAGTAACACACTGATGAGGTATGTCCAAGACCTAGGATCCTCCTGGGCATCAAGGAAGTCTTAGGGGGTCCTTAAAAATATTGATCATGAGATTTTAAAAGTGATGGACATATACGAGCAGTTCAGACTACTTGAAAAACACAAAGAAAAAACCAAGCAGTCCTAATGCCCCCGCTCTGAGAACTATCACGAAGCGTGTGCTTGCCATGCACACGGAAGGGGAGTGTTGTGGTGACACCATCCAGCTCCTGGGCAGAAGGATTCCTTCCGTAATCTCCCGACAGATGGCCAGCTTCCTCCACATGCTATCCTGCACGGTCTCACTTCTTTCCAGGCTTCTGGATTTGGCAAAGCCCACTTCCTTGCCTGGCGTGGAGGCAGAGGACGCTGTGTTAGGGTGGCATTTTATCCAGCTGCCTCTGCCTTTGCCTTTGACAACTGCACAGAGGGCAGGGCTTTGTCCTCCTGGAGACTGTTGCCCTCGGCAGCCTGATGCCCGTGTCAACTCTGCCAGTTGCTTCTTGGTACTGGATGGGGTCCATGAGCCCTGCTTCAAACAGGCCCATCATATGCCCCTTTTCTCTATGAGCTTAGAATCTGAAACCAGACTGCCAGACTGTTACCTTTTAAATCCTGTCTCTGCCACTTCCTAGCTGAGGGACCATGATTACTTACTAAGTGTTAAGCCTGAGTTTCCTTGCCCAGAGAAACGGGTCTCCTAAAAACACCTATTCTGTTGCAATGATGTGAGAATTGAGCGAGTTAATAGATGCAGAACTCCCTGTGCTGATATGCTAAGCACTTAGTAAGCACTCAGTGAATGCTGGCTGTTGCCGCTACTTCCGGCAGGTATGCAGGTTTATGCAAATTTCCTGACTGTTATCAACTGAACTGTGAGCTGAGGTATATGCGTTCATGCTTTGGGAAAAGCTGGGAGTCAAACCCCTGAAAAGAGAAGATCCAAGAATCAGATTCACCTCTCTTTCAGAAAAGGGGGACTAAGAGATATGAACTTGCTGATGTTGAGTCAAAAAAGGAACGCACTTTATTTTTCCATTTCATTTTAAAAAGAAGTTCCAAATGACACCAACCAAAGTTCAAAACCCAATGCTTGCAGGCCAAGCAACTCACAACGATAAATGTTTTGGTTTTTATTTATTTTACTTTGCAGTTTCCTCTTTCTCTTTAGTTTTGCAGTTGGATTAAGTCACTGTTTTTCATCTTTTCTTGAAAGTTATTCTTTCCCTAAATTGTTTCAGTCTCTTCTCCTTATTGCTCTGTGATTCCATTATGTTCTTTTTACTTCAAGAATCCTTATTTAACACTTATTTCACATTCCCAGTCCATTTAACTACATATAGGTAGCTATACATACCTATAACTCTATATACGGACCATATATATGTATATACATTATGTATGGATATATAACTATAGATCTATAGTTATATAGAGTATATATAGTCTGTCTTCGCGCGTGCGTGTGTGTGTATACGTATATATATATTTATGGTACAACACTGATTGCTTGTTTTCTTCCCCCTTTGCTGAAGTCTTTGTTTTGATGCATATGCTAGAGTTCTTTTGTGAGTATTTTCCTCAAATGGGATATTTGGGTGAAATGCATTTCTTACATGCCATTCTTTAACCTGAGAAGTGAGGGAGAGCTTGTTGGTGTACAGAATTCTTGGGGTAAAGTCCCTTTTTTCAGTAGTCTGTAGGGGTTATTCCGGTTTGGTTTCTAGTGCTACAGATGAGAAGACTGAAGCCAGGTTCATTCTTTTTCTTTTCTTTTTTTGGTAACTTGTACTTTCTGTCTGGGAGGTTCCAGGATGTTGTATTTTCATTACCCCTGGAGATCTGGCACGTGGCCAGATGCATGGGTCTTTTCTCATTGCTCCTTCCTGGGATTCAGGATACCCCTCCTATCTAAAAACATGGGTCTTTCCTCTGTTATTTGTCTAATTGTTTTCTCTTCTCCATTTGCTCCTTTTTCTCTGTCTGGGACTTTGGATATAGTCACATCAGGTATGGCTGTCTCTATTCTTCAAACCTCTCTTTTTTTTCCCTTCATGATTTCCATCTATGCTGTGTGTCTTTGCTCTGCACTTGAAATGGTTTTTCTAATCGATCTTTCCTAACGCCGATTGGTTTGCTGGATCGACCACCTGGCCTTCAATTCATTTATTGACCTTTACAGATTTTTTAGTTCAATAATCATATATTTAGATCAGAATTTTATACTTGTGTGCTGTACAGCGGTCTTCATAAGTGCTCTTTTATGTTCTGTTCACACAGATGCTGTCCACATTAAGTTCTGTCCATTTTCTTTGCTGCCCACAGGCCGTGTTATTTTATGTGCTGGGCTCATTTGGGCTCCAGTATGGCCATGAGGCAGTTCCATCAGTGACGGAGCAGTGATGTGCGACAGGCAGGCCACTTGTTTCCCAGTCTACCTTTGCTGTCTCAGTCCTCAGCCCACCTGTTCTGCTCCTTTGGGGCTTGGGGGAGGGGGTGGGAGTTCTTCCTGTGCAGTGTAAGGGATGGATGGGTGGGAATCCGATTCTCTGGAGAATAAGCTCTTCCCAGGAGCCAAACCTATCCCACCTTTGTCCCAGGGCTCTTTGGCTTCTTTTCCTAGGCCCTGCTAGACTGCCCAGTAGTCCAAGTCCCAAACCTCACCTGCCCTAGCTGTTTGTGAGCCCTGCCAGCCACTGGGCTCACAAGAGGTGGGTGGATTGGATTTGGGAGAGAAAAAGCATTTTGGGTAGGTGTCTCCAGAATCCATCTCTACACTATTATTATATTACTTTATAGCTTTATATTTATAAAGCTGAATCATGGTCACTGTAAAAATAAATAGCACAGAATTGTACAATGTGAAAAGAAGAAGAATCTCCTTGTTTCTGTCCATTCTTCCAGGGTAGCCACTGCTAATAGATTGGTGGGTCTTTCAGATATTTTCTATTTACTTACATATTTTTTTTTTTAAATACAAGTGGGATTACACTATATACAGTGTTTTGCAATTTGTGTTTTTTCACTTAGTATGTTAAGGACATTTTTTTCATATAGGCGTCCTGCATTTCTTTTAATGGTTGCATGACGGCGTGGTTTTCAACTGTGCAAATATCAAAATGTGCTTAATGAATGTTTGTTGTACACAGTTAGCTGTGTTATGAACAGTGATGCTTTGAAGAGCTTTGCATACATCTGAGTGTATTTCTGTGCACCAGATTACTAGATGTGGATTATTTGGGTCAAAAGATATATGCCTTTGAAATTTCAATAGCTTCTGCCAGATTTCCCTCCAGAAAGGTTGAGCTTGTTGCTCTCCTATCTATGGGCTATGAGAGTTGCTGCTTCTCATCCTTTGGCTGGCACTGTATTATCAATTCTTCAGTTTTTGTTAGTCTCATAGATTAAAGGCAGTATCCTGCTGTTGTTTTAATTTGAATTTTTAAATTAATAGTGAGGTGGTGCATTTTCTTATTTGCTTATTGTCCTATTGTAGTTTTTCTGTGAATTACTTCTTTATGTTCTTGCCTTCCTTTTCCCATTGAATTGTTAGTCTTTTTCCTTCTTTTAATTGAAGCATGGTTGATTTACAATATTATGTTAGTTTCAGGTGTACAGCAAAGTGATTCAGTTATATGTATATATTTTTTCAGATTATCTTCCATTATAGGTTATTTGTAAGGTATTGAATATAGTTCCCTGTGCTATACAGGGTCCTATTGATTATCTATTTTATATACAGTAGTGTGTATCTGTTAATCCCAGACTCCTAATTTATCCCTCCCTCCCCCCTGTCCCCTTTGGTAACCTAAGTTTGTTTTCTATGTCTGTTTGAGTCTGTTCTGTTCTGTAAATACATTCATTTGTATTAAAGAATATGGACCAATTCACGAACTTGCACATTATCCATGTGCAGGGTCTATGCTCATCTTCTCTATATCGTTCCAATTTTAGTATATGTGCCGCCAAAGGGAGCATGTTAGTCCGTTTTTTTTAATTTGGAGGTGTTCTTTCTAACTTAAGAAAGTTTAGTTCCATGTCTGTCATTTGTGTTGCACAAATGTTTCCCAGTGTATTGTCTGTCCTCAGCTTTTTGGGTGGTTTTGCCTATACGGGTATTTTTCATTTTATGCTGCTTTATCTACATTTTGGCCTTTTTTCTTCAGGTTTCATAGCTGGCTTGGCATCTTCCTTACTTAAAGATGATATCTGTACAAAGAATTGATTCATGGTTTCTTCTTGCATGGTTTCATCTTTTCCCTGTAAATCTTTGGTGATATTTATTTTGATGGAAGTCGTGGAGAAGGGATCTGACTTTAACTTGTTAATTTTTTTCTATATGGCTACCTATTTAATCCAACATCATGATTAGAGTCCATCTTTTTCTGACTGACCTGAAATGACACCTTCATCATAGATTAAATTCTCCTGTGGGTGAATTTTTTGTTAACTGATTTATGGTTTGTCCAAAGAAATGAGCCTTTTTGAGAGTCTGACTCATGAGTGAAGACCACTGGCACCCAGAAACATTTCCAGGACCGTGAAGTTGGAATTTTCTCTCGTCTCCGCTTGGCTCCCCTTCCACACTCACCTGCCTTTTTGTTATTGGTTGCAGATATCTGAGAAATACGGGCTGCCCGTGGAAAAGATAACAAAGCTTTACAAGAAAAGCAAAAAAGGGTAAGAAAGAAACGGAACTTAAATTGATTTCCCAATCAGATATGTCTATACAGTGCCTTTAAAAAAAAACAAGATGGTGCCCGTCTTTCGTTAGTTCTGTTGTCTGCCTTTTATAAAAATTTGTCATCCTTTTCCAAAGGTGTGCTGAGCAGCTTACGTGTGCCACGCATTTTGAAGACCTTTAATGAGAGAGAGCGGGGGGTGAGAGTGCATTGTCATGACGTCAGCTGAGATGCCCCCCTCCAATGACAGGATTAGTGGGTAGAATAGAGGGGTCTGGAAGTGGTGAGAGTGGCCCTGGGGACAGTGGCAAGGTCGCCCTTCTGCAGAGAGCAGTTTATAGGGAATCACGTGCTGCTCTTGGGGCTGGTTTCAGGGCAGCACGGTAGGAATACAAAGGATTCAGGGCATAGAGGATTCTTCTGAGGTCATTACTAACATAATGATCGAAATGATTACTGGACCTGCTTGTTCTCACTGTTAAGAACAACAGCTCTCATTTATCTGGTGCTCAGTAGGTCCTGGGTCCCCTGCTAAGTGCTTTATGTGTATTGTTCTATTGTTCCTCACCACTCAGTGAGGTAGATTCTTATCCATAATTTATTGCTGATGGAGGCTAAGCAACTTGCCCGAAGTCTCATGTTCAGCAGGTGAGGCGCAGATTTAACCCAGGTCCGTGGCCCCAAAGCCCTAGGGTTTAGCTCGCACATCTGCTGTCTCCAGCCCTCCCAGGGCCTCCTGTGTATGAGGCTCCAAGTTTAGTTGCCACGGAGCTGGATTCAGTGCCAGGAGAGGGTCTCCATTAGAGTCAGCTTCTGGAGCTATCTTCTTACAAAAAGCAGAAAATAGGTCTTTAAACTCTTCTCTGGGCCTCTTTCATGAAGGAAATTGATTACCTGGGATACTCGGGCTTTTTGAGTGATGTGGTCTCTCGGTTAATTTGGAGCCAAGCAGGAAACCCTTTCCACTTGAGCCCTGGTTGAAAAGCTCACTAAAATGCATGTTACAGTTCTTTCCAAAGTCAGTGCAAGAGGCTGAGTGTATTCCTTCGCTGGTGAGATTTGAGCGGTGTCTCAAGGTCTCACGTTGAGCAGAAACCCTCAGTGTCGACGCACATGCCGATGGTAACATTTCACTTCCACTGAGCCCTGTCTCAGGCCCTGGGCTAAATACTTTAATCCTAACAACCACCGTCTAAAGCAGGGTTGTTATTCTTATTTTTGCGGAAAGGCTAAACAACTTGCCTGATGACACAGCTGTAAAATGAGAGTCAGTTCTCAAACCAAGATCTGTCTGACTTCAGAGAAGGGGATTGGTTGAAGGACTTCTAAATCACAGACAGGCCCTGGAAGTTGTTGGTTTTCTTAAAACCAAACCCAACACAGATGGTTAACCAAGGAGTAGGTCACGTGGTAAAAGTATGAACTTCAGAGTGAGGCAAAGCCAGTTTCAAAACCTAGCTCAGCAGTGAAGCAGCTGAGTGAACCTGGGGACACGATCTCACCTTGCTGAGCTCAGGTTTCTCATTTGCACCGTGGTGATGACCGCACCTGCCTTCAAGGTTGCCCTGAGGACTGAACACAAGGTCTCCAAAACACTGGAACACACTACATGCTTGAGGAAGGGTACCTGCAGCTCTTGTTTATTTTCCTCTTCTCCTAAGTGTGGAGTACTTTTTTAAAATGCATTTTCAAGAGGCAATATGGTTTAATGAAAATAGTTCGGGGACCTGGCCCTGTCAATAGCTAACTTTGTGATTTCAGGCTCTGTTAACTTCTGGGCTGTACTTTACCAATCTAGAAAGCAAAAGGTTTGGGTTGAATGAGCTCTGAAATCCTGTTTCATAAGGAGTTAGTTCTGAGAAAGCGAGGTTTTGCTTTCCTCAAAGTGGCTTCTGGGGGCCAGTTTGGGGGCCGCTGCAGAGTGGGAGCCTGTCTCCTCTCCCCTCCAGCCCCCGCCCCCCTCCCTGGCCTCCCTTGCAAAAGCATGGCTGAGGGAGCCCCCAGCCGGGAGCCTGCCCTTGCACTGAGCGCCTTGGTCATGGCATCTCTGTTTCCCCATCCCCGGCAGCATCCTGGTGAACATGGACGACAACATCATCGAGCACTACTCGAATGAGGACACCTTCATCCTCAACATGGAGAGCACGGTGGAGGGCTTCAAGGTCACGCTCATGGAGATCTGAGCCCTGCTCCGGGCAGCAGCCCTCAGGGCCTTTCTCCCCGGGGCAGCCGGAAGCCCGGGCCCTGCAGACCCACCCAGCCCATCTCACAACTGCTGTTACACGACCGCGCTGGGGAGCGGGCCGAGGCCTGAAGCCCCGTGTTTGGTCCGCCCGCCGGCTCCTGCCATGGAGCCGTAGCCCAAGCGCCTCGGGAAAGGGCCTTGCGCCTGTTGGATCCTTATTTATTGTCCACCTTTCTCTGGAGCCCAGGGCCCAGGCCCGCCAGGGCTCTGCAGGTCACTGCTGGCTCCAGGTGCCACCGTCCAGAGCCCTCCCCTTCAATCCATTCATCCCGAAGGGCCTGAGGATGCTCGCCCCTGCCGTCTCACCTCCTTACGTCTCCTGAGTGGACGGACAGAACGAGCCATTTCCTTCATCAGAGGTCGGGGGAGAGGCGGACGCCCCTTCCTGGTGAGAAACCTTCAGGCTGCTCGGAGACGGTCATCTCGCCGATACCCCCAGGGGTTCCCAGTGAGTGGCCAGCAGGCCGTGTACAGGAAGACATTCAGCCACTGTGTAATTAGTAAGTAACCTAGAAGGTGTGCCTGGCTACCCGTGTACATAGTGTTTATAATATGGCAATAATATATTCTACCTGTGCTATGTGGGCATGTTTACTGCCACTGGCCGGGGGAGGCACATACCTGGAGACCCTGCTTTCTCCAAGAGGCTTCTGCCTCTGTGCTGTTCAGGAGACGCGCTGGGCGACGGAAGTGGCCTTCGGGGTGTCGGGTGACTGCGGTGGGCGCCGAGACAGCTACTCCCGTGGGCACGCGCGGGGCCTCGGTCCCTGTCCGCAGAGGGCGCCCTGTTCCCTTTCCACGGGCACTGCTCGCCTCGGAGGCCACTGAGTTTATCTCACGGCGATGCGCTTTGCCTGACCCTCCCTCTGAGCTGTCTCGTGGCAAAGGTGAGATTGTCTGAGGCCCCAGCTCCTCCTGCTTTGGTGTCGGCACCGCCTGAACTTTCTGGAGAGACCGCAGGGGGGTTGCCACTAGGGCCCCGTCTCTTGGGCCCGCTGCAGAACTCCTTGGCTATCGTGAGGATCCTGGCCACTGCGAGTGCCTCGCAGTTTACAAGCTCGTCCTTCATCACAAGTGGCCCCCTTAAAGCCCAACTGTGGTCCCGAGAGCGAGGCCGACAGTTCAGCTCTGGGTCTCCAGGCCACCGCGGCCTCCCGGGGCTCAGCCGGCACGGGAGAGGCCGTGCTCCGCCGCCTCTGCTCCCAGATGCTGGATGTGGAGGGAGCAAGCGAGGATGCCCCGAGAGCCCTGGGAAGACGGAGAGGCGGTTTGCCCTTCTGCTGGCTGCCCTAGCAGATGAAAAGAAACGCTTCCCCAAGCGATCACGATGTCATGGACCGGCCAGGCCACAGCTCTCCTTGAGGGGACAGGAACGTGGTCTAGGGGTCTGTGTTTGTGGGTTGAAGCGCTAGCTTTCTACTAGCGAGCACACCCTCCACCCAAGGTCCCAGGTCTAGGACAGGTTCTCTGTAAGGACCCATTTGTTTGTAAAGCACTTTGATGTCTTACCTGGGGGCTTTCTCTTCAAGGGCTCCCTGCCCTCCCACCCCATTGCCCCTGAGGCCCAGAGCTGGACGAAGGGCTGCCTCCAGTCCAGCTGTTTGTCCTGGAGGCTGCAGAGGACTTGAATGGAATGGTGGGCAGGTGCAGAGCCTAGGAAGATCTCTGGGTGTGGTGAGCAGGCACCTTTCCGTGTCTTCTGGACACATCACCCCTCTCCGTGGTGCCAAAGGTTACATCCTGGATTCACCTCTGCTCCAGTCTGTCGCCGCCTCCTCCACTCTGTGACTGCCATGCCCTGGACCGGCATCTTGGGGAACCTCCTGGGTACTAGTGGGGCTCACTCTTGGGAGTGCATGAGGTACAGTGCGCCTCCCATGCTCCTTGCCTGAGGGCTGGTTCCAGACGTGATCGGCAGATGTAATGGCGAATACTCCTGGGCCGGGGCACAGCACTCCAGAATAGGAAAAAGAGAAAATCTTTGGCAATCTGACACGGGTTACCAAGCCTTCTCTCTCCAGCCTCTGTGGAAAAAAATGTTGGCTAATCCTGCCCTAGGCAGCAGATGAATCAAAGAGGCTTTTGCCTTTGTCCCAGGTCCCTGGGCAATGATCGCGGTGACCACTGCCAGAACAAAGCATATGAGCTCAGTGCCAGCAAAGGGTGGTGCAGCGTGTCCCCTCGCATTTGATCTGTCCCCATCTTACCGTGTCCCCTCTGCGTCCTTGGTGTGCCCATGGCTTAGCTTCGATGTGGCCTTCACTATGTATATGAGCAGAGCTTTGATGAGCAAAATTGTCCAAGAAAAACACTCCAGAGAGATAGGAAAACTTGCCTCCTCTTCTTTTTTTGTCCCTTAATAAATAAGCTTTAAAGAAAAAATTCACGTAAGACGAGGGACATGTGAAACAAGTGTTTTTCTTATACTTACCCAAATTGCTTAGACTTTGTGGGTGTTTAGGAATTGGGTCCAACAGAAAAATGCAGTCGGGTATCATCTTGGAATTGGATCCTAAAAGACTAAGGCACGTCCCAGCCCAGAAACTTAAGAAGCATGAACTGAATCAAACATTTCATTTTCCTTCTTATTTAAAATTACGCAAATGCAACAGAAGCAGAGGGCTTGTGCCAAATTCTAAAAACAGCCCTTTCTTAAAGACAAGCAAGGAAGACTGCTAGATGGACAATTTGCTCTCGTGTTTAAAAAAAAAAAAAAAGGCAAATGTAACTTAATAGTTTTGTAAATGGGAGAGGGGGAATCTATAAACTATAAATACAGTTATTTTATTTTTTGTACATTTTTAAGAAGAAAAAAATAAATATTCCTACCAACTCAAATGTCTGGTGTTCTCGGTGAGGTTGGTATTGGGGCTCTTTGCCTGACTGGAAAGAAGCCTCTGTGTGAGCGGGGAAGGTTCTAGGCTCCCCTTGGGCACCTCAGGTCCTGGGCTCCAACAAGCAGACGTTTCCTCTTCTGGTTGCTTTGTTGTGCCCAACCCCAAGGTTAAATGAGAAGAGGGCTGAAGACATCACGAGGCCTTTGGTGTGACCATGACAGGCCACCAGCATGGCTATTCTTCCAGTTCCCAGGGCAGGGAGTAGGCTCTGTCCATCTGCATTCCTCATGCCCAGCTCCCTCACCGCCACTTAAATGTACCACCAGAGCTTTCCCGTCCCTTAGTTCATCTCGCCCACCTCTCCACAGAGACTAAAACCACGTGGCTGAAACGCCAACCTCATCATGACAGTCTCTTGCCCTGGAACCCACAGCCTCGCTAGTATCTGTCAGCTCAAATCCCAGTATTTCTTTTTTTTTTTTTTTTTAAGTGTGGTGTGCTAATTCCCATGGAACAAACTTTGATCACTGGGAAACTGAATATGGGAGGGAGAAAGTAAGTATCCCTGACCCCTTCTTCCTCTTTTCCATGGACAATTCCAACCTTACAGCCACATGGCTCATCTGAAGAAGCCCTGTAGGGCCAAGCAGATGCTTCTGCTGAAGGATTTCCTTTTTTTTTAACATCTTCATTGGAGTATAACTGCTTTACAATGGTGTGTTAGTTTCTGCTTTACAGCACAGTGAATCAGTTATACATATGTTCCCATATCTCTTCCCTCTTGCATCTCCCTCCCTCCCTATCCCACCCCTCTAGCTGGTCACAAAGCACCGAGCTGATCTCCCTCTGCTATGTGGCTGCTTCCCACTAGCTATCTATTTTACGTTTGGTAGTGTATATATGTCCATGCCACTCTCTCACTTTGTCACAGCTTACCCTTCCCCCTTCCCGTGTCCTCTTACCCCTAGGTTCTTCATGACCGTTTTGGTTTTTTTTTCTTAGATTCCATATGTATGTGTTAGCATACGGTATTTGTTTTTCTCTTTCTGACTTACTTCACTCTGTATTCAAATCCCAGTACTTCTCGGCATTTCCTCAGTGGCCACGCACACTCCTTCAGCCATCCTCCACGATTAGCTCCCGAGAGCCTCTCTGTTCCAAACAAGGAGCGCTTCTATGTTCTTCCACCTGTCTGTCTGTCCACGTCCACAGCTTTCAAATCTTGGCTAAAAATTCGCCAGGGAAAGCTTTCTCTGACCAACTTTGACCCCCTTGGCATCCTCGGCAGCCTCCGTGCTTGGACCAGTGGGCAGCAAAGAGGTCAGGAGAAGTGCTCGTTGAGGAGGCTTCTGGAGAGATCCTGGGATTAGAAATGGGCCAAAGGCCTCTTTGCCACGATCCGTGTTCCGCAGTCTCAGTAGGAGGTCTGAATGTATTCCCCACAGGCCCGAGGACGTCCTGCCGGGCATGCACTGGTCTCCACATCTCCCCTGAGGCAGTCCTCCCTTGACCCATTGCAGCCATAGTCCTGCTGTGAACTCTGCTCCCCATGTGTGCCACACACACACACACCCCACCTCCCTGTACTGGGACTCCGGGTAGGTAAAGCTGTCACGGCCACAGGGTCAAGTACCAGCTCTTGCCTTCACCGCTATGCCAGCTCAGCTCAGTTACTATGGACCGGGCATCGTGCCCGGTGCTGGGGAATAAGAGGCACATTAGATGCAGTCCATCCTCAGAGGCTGCAATGTGCCCAGTGATAACAGCCTGGCATCGTCAGCACCGGGATAGGGGTTCACTCTGGGAGAGCCAGGGCTTAGCAGTCACCCCAGTCCTAAGGCATACAATCCCCTCTTACCCTTAGACTTTCACAATGTGCTGAGGTCACCAAACGCTAATCTCACTTTAGGAAGGCTGCCAACTCAAGTGTCTGAGCCCCTGTATCTCTGAGGGTCAGTGGCACATTAACACCCAGGGCAGCAAATGCCCAGGACCTACCTGAGCCCTGGACATGTGGTCATCATTCAAGTGTAGAGAAATCTATTTGCAATGAATATACCATTGGTTAGACCCTTGGCGTGGACATCTTTTCACTCTGCAACAATCTTTCTACTTTAGGTGGATCTGACTGATACTCTACTGCCTTGGAAAATACAGGGCTCAATTTTCTTTCTTTTGTTTCTTCAGCCACCTTAAAAAAAAAAAAAAAACAGAAAATTTCAGGGAAGTGAACACATACTCCTGACAAAGATAAGAGAGGCCTGCGTGAAGCATCTCCATTTCTTCCAAAGGGAGCTCTCGTGACCTCCCCCTGCCTCGACTGAGAAAGCAGGCAGATTCTTCCTCACCTGGCCTATGCCTGCCCCGCCCCCCCATGCCTGAACTAGGCTGGCAGGGGGTCCAGAGCTGGGTTGGGACAGTACCCTGAAAATAGGAGCCTCAGGCTTGCAAACGTGCTGGAAATTAACAGGCTCACCTCCAACAGGTGTGCGAGTGAAGAGGCTCCTGATCAGGTTGGAGGGTCCCAGCCACCTCCTTACCATCACTGCCGTGAGTGACGTGGCATTACGTGTGCTCAGTTCTCACGGGCCTCAGGGCCACTGCTGGTCTATAGAGAGAAGCTGTGAGGTACAAAAAGACTCCCCTCCAGGCCAACTCAGCTCCTACACGAGGTCTGGTTGGCCCATGAGACACCTACCATAGCTGACATTCATCCTTTTCCTACATTCATGGCCTCTGTGCTGGAGGCAAGGCCAAGGACAGCAGCAACAAGCACCTTGATCTGAATTGGCTTTGAGGCCATGGGCTCTGTATCATGTCAGTTTTCCTACAGACTCTTCTCCAGCCTGAGAGGCCCTGAGAGGGGAGAGGGGCATGTTAATTTCCCACTGAAGAGGAACTTGCCTCAGTTTCTCCTTCTGGTGCACCTAATGTTGAGACTAGAATTTATAGCTCCAGTTGTGAGGAAGGAGAGGAGGTAAGAAAGTGAAGGCCATGAGGGGAAAGTTAGCCCACATGTAGACCAAGGATGCTTCCGGACACGGCTTGGGGTCCAGCAGACCCTCGCATCCCCGCTTTCACAAACCCTGCTTCCTTGTGCCTGGAGAGCAGAAACCACACCCAGGAGGTGGCCAGCACAGCATCTGGGCCCTCACACGGGCACAGGTTCAGCTGGAGCAGCAGTTTAGGCATGGAAACCTCATGTCCCAGACCATCATATTAAATCAGCAACGTTCTTGAATGCCAAGCTAGAGTAACACAAAAGTCACCAGATATAGGACCCACTCCACGGGGAGGGATTCATAAATTACTAAATTCACTTGTGCAAAGTGCCCCCAGGGCATATCAATGGGATGGGACTGCGCCCTCAACACCCCTTCCCCACCCTAAACAAGGATATGAACAGTCGACCACTCTATCATCCTTCACGTCGTAAGCCACTTTATTCCAGTCCCTTGAACATCACAGGCTGGCCTGATTTCAGACAGAACAGACTCCATTTCCAGAGGTCCCTCAACACAGCAATGACAATGAACAGCCCAGCACAGGAGTGACATAAGCTTTTAGGCATTCAGCCTTCTGGGTGCTGTCAAGTCCCTTGGCCACACTCGAGTGCATTGGATCAGACATACAAAGGTCTTCCTGGGAAGGAGGAGAATGAGAAAACAACCCTCAAGAAAATACACACAGGGTCGATGGCAGGCAAGGACGAGGACTAGTTTCCGCTTTGTTTTCTTAACAGCTGGAGACACACTCCCCTGCATCTCACTCCAGCTCCAGGTTCTAGGGAACGGAGTGCGTCTGGCTCAGTAAGATGTCGTGACTGAGGACAGGGCCCAGGCGGGCGTTCCCCAACATTAACTGACTCCGCCATCTAAGGAGAACTAAAGGAGGAATTAGGTCTTCAATCAAGAGCGGGAGAAAGTGGGAGGCAGCTCCTGAACATCACCTACAGAGGTGCCGGGTCCCCTTGCCACTGTGCACGCCGCGTCTTAGGTTAACTCCCTAGTTTTCAAAACCAGATTTTACCACTTGGCCAATGGAGGGACTCAGCAAGTCTCACAGTACAGAACCACTATAAAAAAAACTGACACGCAGAGGAAGATGAAGATTATTTTACTGAGTCCAGGTCTCAAAATTTCACCCTGCCAAGTTGGTTCGTTTTGGTCAACCATACAAATTCAGATTTTTACTGTCAGTTTAAATGGAATCGCGTAATACTCAGGAATCTAGAGGTTAGAAATGGGCTCAGCATCATTTTCCTCATGGTTATAAGTTTATCTTTCTGTGGTTCATGGTCTACAGGAAGTAGCTTGGCCGCAGCCAAGGAGACCTCTCTGCCTTCTCTTGGGGCAGGGTCTCCCCGTCTACATCCTTGAGTGTTTGGACTTCCCCATACCTACTGCTTGTGAAAATATGACTTACCTGTGACCAGCAACTTGTACTCTTACCTTTCAATTCAAATTAGGATGTATGAGGTCATCAGACCAAACTGCAACTCAAATTTGTACTGTCACTTCTGTAAATAGAAATTTGCATTCAGAGAACACGATGATGCAAGATACTTTCGGATTCCCAAGGGTGGGCCTTGGAAATCACAGACACACTTGCCTATGCCTTCTTCAGGATGAACCAGGTGATGCCCAGCCTCTAACCTCTGACTCTTTTCAGGGCCGCTAGAGGCGTGGAAAAGTCAACATTCCAGCTATGGCTTCCTAACCATCCATGTGGATTAAAGCACTGGGAAGTCCTGAGAATTTATGCTATTTGGGGTGGGGGTGGGAACAGCTACAGAATATTATCTGCTCAGAAAAGCACCGCACCTCTGATCCAGGACTGTCAACGGGCTGCTGGGCTGGGTGGGCAAACCCACATCTCTAATAAATATGAACCTTCTGGTGCCCCAGTTGACACATCCCACTCAAACTTGCCCCACTTCTATTGCCTAGGCACTACCACTGGAAAAGCATTCAAAATTAAGGTTGGGCCCTGGTCATGGTTACTTTGTACTTTTCTGGAATATATAAAATATACCTGTTGATTGGTGCATTTGTGCAAAGACGGATATGACTTTAAAATAAGACATAGACATTCATTATAGCTGGCTTACTTCACAACAAGCTACTAAAAACAGTCTCCTGTAATAAGATTGTATTAGTGCTCACTAAACATGCATTTCATTTAAACAAGGCAAAACACTTAATTTCGTCTGTAATACCCAGTATTTTATATACAGCGATCTTTTTTTTTTTTTTTTGAACTACAATAGGCAACAAGATGGGTCTGGCTTTGAAATATAAATTACCATTTGTGTTTAATTTCCAGAGAAACTCATCTTAGCTCAACTAGTGTAAACCTGGGAAGAAATAGCTGAGCCATCTTTTTCCTCTCCTCTATGAATTTACCTTGAAATGTTCACAGCTTAGAAACTAAAGCCTGCTGGGGAAGAGGATGGGGTGGGCCTCCAGGCGGGAATCCCCCAGGCCCCTTTAATAGCCTGGCCCTGGAGGATTCCTGGTCCCTGGGCAATCGAGCATCTGGTGCCACCACCCCTAGGGCATGTGTCACTCCAGACCCAGGTGGGGAATTTTGTTTTCCAAACAGGGCCCTTAAGCTTGCAATAGAATCACTGGACTGGATTGTTTTCTCTTCTCTTCTCTTGCCTCCCCCAGTCTTCGGTTTTAGAACACAGACTTTCGAATCAAAGGGAAAGTAATAATAATAACGATGAAAAATCGTCAGAACAACGAACACCACAAAGTCTGTGCACGGCAGCACTGTTCATGCTCTCCACAAGCGCGGGGGGCTCTAGACATTCCCATGAAGCGTCCACGACAAAAGAAGCTGCAGGCGGCACGGAGGGAGGTGCATCCGACCACACGAGGAACAGCATCACCGTCAATATTGTTTGGCAAAAAAAAAAATTTTTTTGTTAAAAACTAAACTCCAAAGGGAACACAAGCAGCTCTACAGTTGGTGGGGCTTCCGGCTCAGAAGTGGCCGGCGCTGCTGGGGTCGCACTGCAGGAGGCGCACTATGGACGGGTCGCTCTTGGCCCCTCGGATGAACTCTTCCAGGGAGAGTTTTCCTAGAAAGCAAGAGGACCGGTGAGTGGCGGCTGGCGGCCGCTGCACAGACGTAGGCTTCCCGCTGTACCTTGGAGCCGGCGGCGGCGGCGGCGGCCCACCTCTTCCCGGGGTCTCACACCTGCCGTGAGGCCCACCTTCCGTCTCTCCGAGCCGAGACCCCGGGGCTCGTTGAGCATCGCACATTGCAGCACGCGGCCTCCTGAGAGCTCTGTGTGCACGGCCCTGGGCTGCGGGGCTGCTGGGTGGCCGCGACGTGGGCCCTGCCCTCGTGGCCCCTCCAGCTGCAGGTGCCCCGGAGGGACTCAGATAGCGCCTTTCAGAGACTGAGCTGGGCTCCTGCAGCGCCAAGGCCGTCCCCACGGGCTCACTGGGCCCTCTGGGCTCCTCAGGGTCACTTGGCTACACCTACGTTTGCATGTGGGCAGAGGGGCCCGAAGAGACACCTGGGGAGAGGGCCCCTTCTTTGGGCCAGGGTGTGAGGATGGCTGCCCTTCCATCCAGGCGAGGGCTGTGTGCTCCGAGAAGCAGAGAGGTGCCGCGGGGGTCCCTCCCGTCAATCAGGGCACTTTCCTCCTACCTCAATGGGCTGGACGGGGGAGACTGGCTGCCTGGGATTCCACTCCTCCTCGATGTCTTTCTCCTTCTTGCCCAAGCTAGAGTATGTATCAATTCCCTTCGGGAAGTTTCCTCGGTCATATTGTTGGTGGGGAGGCAAAGCTTCCCCCGCTTTCTTGTTGCGGCAGGGTAAACCCTGCATTCAGCGTATGTATCCGCTCGGGCTAACTACCCGCGTGCTCCCGGATTGGCTTCCCAGCTAACCTGCTGGGGGCCCAGACTTTTCTCTTCAAGTCAGCGCCAGGGGTTAGATGCAAAGAGCTTCTCCAAGAGGAATCTAACAGCGGGAGGGTCTAGATGAGGACCGTGCTCCGGTGTGGCGTCCCGCCTTGGGGTCCAGAAGCCCTGAGCCAAAGCACCAAGTCTCCTGGTTGGGTGGAGCCTGACCCCTTGCAGACCGAAAGCCCCTCCCAGTACGGCTCCCACTCCGACCCCCCCCACCCCCGCCCTTTTTTTTTTTTAAAAACCCAAGGCTTTCCCTTAGGAAAGCACAGGACTTTTAGCAACGAGATGCATTTGGGGAATGCTGACCCCGTCAGGGCTCTGTGACCCCATTGTGGCCGAGTCCCAGAGCACAGGGTCTCATTTCTCGCAGTGAGCGTTCGGTCCTGCAGTGTTTGGATCTTCTCCCATCTTTCAGCCCTATTCTGAAGAGGAGGCTGGGCCTTGGGCAGCAGACAAGCCCACCTGTGCTCCCCTGGAGCATCAGCAAAATGTGCAGTTTAATGTCAGTGAGTTTACTATTCTATTAAAAGAATCCCATGTGTTTAGTCTTTGCAAAACAAACTATTCGCTGTGAATCAAGGCACATAGAGAAACAGGATGTAATGGCACCTTTGTGGAGAAACAAAGCAAACAGATTGGCCTGTACCCTGCAAACCTGGATTCTCAGGCAGCTGGTGCCCCAGAGGGCATAGGGATAGAAACTGAGGCTCGCTCTGCGACAAAGCCTTCCGCCGGGGGTATATGACTGCATTTGCTCATCACTGACAAGAACTGCTGGGGATGCCCAGCAGAACAGGCAAGCTGGAAATAAAATCAAGAGCTATAGATGACTCAGGGCTTATTATGGACCAAGCTCTGTGTTAGCACTTTAAACTCAGATATTACATCTAACTAGGGCTGCCAGATTTAGCAAATAAAATACAGGATGCCCAGCTAACTTTCAGTTTCAAATAAACAATAATTTTTTAAGTATGTCCCAAATATTGAATAGGGCATACTTATATTGAAAAGTCATTTGTTATTTGTCCAAAAATTAAATTTAATGGTGCCTCCTGTATTCTGTCTGGCAATCCAACATCTAAAATCCACTGTTCTTGAGTTTGAAATCCATCTCTCCTTTCATTTTGGTTTGCTCTGCATCCCCTTGTTGCATTTGAATTGTGGGTGGCTCCCTCAGGGTGGAATCTGCTGGCCACCTCACCCGCCAACAGCTGAGGGGTCCCACTTGGCTCCAGGAAACCCAACACCTTGGAGCATGCACACGAAACCCCAACAAAACCCCCTGGGCAGGCTGGGGTGAAAGCTACTAGGGTCTGGGTGCATAACAAGCCCCTCCCCACTATCTGATTCGCTGGCCTGCAGGATCCAGCCTCCATCTTCCCCCTACAGGGAGAAAGCAGGATAAGCCACTTTCACAAAGGGCCTCGGGCCAGGTCCTTATGGCCAATATCTTGACCTCTCGTGGAATTTCCCTGCCCGGACACCCCAGCCCCTCCAGCAGCCCCGCCTCTGAGCAAAGCAAAGCAAAGCAAAGCAAAGCAGCCATGGCCTCCTACCGTCTCTATTGGTGTCCATCTGGCGGAAGATCTTTTCTGTCCTCTTCTCTGGGGTCGACTCATCTTCAGGCATTTTCATTACAGAGGAGACCATCTTATAGATTGCCTGGGGACAGAAGCAACATGGCGTGAGACAGAAACATGGTTTGTTTTCGCACACAATGGCCCTATTATTAAACCTCCCAAATACAGGGTTGAAGGGAATGCCTCCCATCACACAGCGACCCAGCTCTGCTCCTGACCATCTGTTGTCGTAGAAGAGAGACGTGCAGTTGCTGGTGAGAGCAGCCAGGCCAGCAGAGCTTGTCCAGCGGCAAGAACCTTCAGGAGCGACAACTGGCAGGAAGATCCACTAGGCCCCCCGTGTCTCTAACTTATGTGCTTATGAATCCCCTGGGAATCCTGTGAAAACACAGCAGCTGATTGAGTAGGGTGGGCTGGGGAGATGGGGGGCTTGAGAGTCTGCATTTCTAATGAGGTGCCTGTGTGCTGCTGCTGCTGTTCTGAGGTCCCTGCTCTCAGGCTGTAGGTGACATTCCTCAGGCCAGAGACAGGTCAGGGTCTACTGTGGTCTCTCCCTGGGTCCCTCAAGGGTGACAAACACTGATGGTCTGTAAGGGCCTGCCCTCCTCTTCTCCTGGGCAGACATTACCAATCCATCCCAGTGCTCTTTCTCCTTGGATGTGGCAATCGTCTCACATTCCTTCTCAGCAAGCTGCCAGGTATCCCCGGGATGGGAACAATCTGCCATCCAAGTTTTGGAAGAAATAAGTATAAAGTCTCAGCTTGAGATCAGCTGGGTACATCAGAAATCTGATGGGCAAAAGAGGGTTCTACTGAAAAGGTTCTGTGAACAGTACTGAAACTATCTCCCCTACCGTGGACCCCCCATGGTACCCAGTAAGCGCCTGGAAGGCCTCAGCGGTCAAATGTTGTTTTTATTTTGGAAGCATAATGTAAAGTCATTGTTTTTATCCCCAGACCATGGTTCTGGTACTCAGATTCACTTGGGGAAAATTAGCCCTGGGAAGGAGTTTTAGAAAAAGTAGATTTTGCCAGAGGGTGGGCAGAGGAATCTGGAAAGTTCTGGAACTTGGGATGTAGTGGAAGGAGAGAAAGGAAGGCAGCTGAAGGAAAGTAGTCTCCAGAGGGGAAATGTGGAAACAAAAAGGGTTGCAAAAAGAGATAAAGGCTTAACTTCTCCACTTTACAGTCTCGTTCAGGATCAACTCTGCCTCAAGTTCCTAAAATATTCTGGAGAAATGGGGGTAAATATTATAATCTCCGTTGATAAAATAGGAGTGAAAAATGGAGTCACCCAGTGTGTTGACTCTTGGGCTGATCCCACCCCATTAGGGACCCCTCAGGCCAGGCTCCCCAAGTCTGACTTGAACCCACCCAGAGTCCTCGCTGAACTGGAGCTGCCTCCACGGTGATTCTGTCTGGGAGGAAGGGCAAACTGGGAGTCATGGCTCTGTCTGGGATGATGGGTGTCACTGGGGTAAGTAAGCTTGGCCACAGTCAGCTGTCCCAAGAGACGTTCACTGAAGTGTGCTCCAGAGGCGAGAGGTGAGCCATACTCTGTCTTCCTCCTGGATCCCTATTGCTGTCCCCTCCAGCCCAGGACTACACTACCATCTGTGCTGGGGTTATAGCGCCATGCGCCAAGCCGCTGGGGACACCTGACTCCTTGGGGGAGCTAGAAAAGGCCAGAGAGTTAGAGACTTTTTTACAAATGGGAAACAGAGGTGCTGAACTTCCAGGGCCACGTGAGTATTTAGTAACAAGAGTGGAAAGCAGGACACTCTCCATACCACCATGTTTTGAGGTCCAGCGCCCTCTCCTCAGCTTTCTCTGCTCCGACACGGAAGCTTTTCTGTAACTCTTGACTCAAAGAGGAATCGGCGGCACCAACTGATGAACACACACACACACACACACCCCTCACACGGATTTCAGACTTACACAGTCTAAATATTTTGTGAATTCACAAGCCCAGGAATCTTAGAACAACAACAACAAAACAGTATCTAGATATCAGCGCCCCACTAAATCACAAGTACACCTCTTTAAAGGTTTAAGAGCTGGTACATTTCAGGAGTTGTAGAGGTGATGTGGGAGGGGCATTTATGGACAAATAATAAGTTTACTTTGGCTAGAAGTCTTAAGGATGCTGTGTAATCAACCTTCTTTGGGGCTGCGTTGCTCCTTCCCCAAATCTGTTCTGGCCTCGGTAAGGTCCCATGGTAGCAAGTAAAACCCACTGGTCTGGAACACTCCTTGGAACTCTCAGCCTCTAAGAGTTGAGGTTCATGAAATTCTCCTTCTTGGGATTCTGAAGGAAGTCAACTGTGTAATAATCTAGGGATTATTCTCTTAATACTCTGGTTGAACAAATGAACGAAAGACCAAGCAAACAGATGAATGTGTTTGAAAACAAGGCGCTTACACCCAACAGAAAGTCTTCAGGCGTTTAGTCTTTAGCTGTTAGACTAAAGGAACAGGGCTGGGGCAGAGAAATGAGGATAGGTTAGTTCAAAACAACAACAACAAAACACCCATAAATAAAAACAAAACAAAAATGAAGAAAGTCAGGATCCCCTTATATGAGGATATTTGCAAACGAGGCTTCTGGAATTGGGCAAGAGATGTAATGTCTGAGTATGCTGAGGGGTTGAGGAGGAAGTGCGAGCACCTTTAAGATGCTCACGTTTCCAGATGGCTCTTTCATAGCACTCAGACTAGACTGTTTTTGTTGATTTGTTTTTTTTGTTTTTTTTTTTGCGGTACGCAGGCCTCTCAATGTTGTGGCCTCTCCCGTTGCGGAGCACAGGCTCCGGACGCGCAGGCTCAGCAGCTATGGCTCATGGGCCCAGCCGTTCCGCGGCATGTGGGATCTTCCCGGACTGGGGCACGAACCCGCGTCCCCTGCATCGGCAGGTGGACTCTCAACCCCTGCGCCACCAGGGAAGCCCCATTTGTTTGTTTTTAATGTGCATCAGCTCACAGAAAGGGATTAGTGGATTATTTACAAAACCAGGTCTATGAACGTGGGTGGTACTAGAGCAGTGAGCAAAGAGATGAGGTGACAAGCCCCAGGGGTCCCAAGGTAAGTGGGTGACAGCCCTGCAAAACCTCAGTGGGGAATCACCTGTCCCTTTGCCCCTCTCTCATGGCCTCAGCAAGCCAGCACTGATTGTATTAGACCTGGGACTCCACAGCGCAGGGAGAGAAAAGACACAACTCCAGACAGCAATCTGAAACAAATCGTGTCTTTTATTAACCCCAGTTCCCCACACCCCTCCCCCTAATTTAATGGGATTAAACCATGGAGAGGCCAGGCTACTTCCCTACTTTATTTTTAGCAATGTCAATGAGAGGCCCAGCAGGGACATCCTGTTTTTAATTAAACTTGAAGAGCCCTATTCTTGTCTCTGGGTAAATACAACCGCTATGGGACACCCAGGAACCCAGCTCTGGTTCTGCCCTAGGCAGGCTTAGGACAGCACCACCTGCGGCCAGGGGAATTACCAGCTTCCTCTTGACATATATATATATATATATATATACACATATATATATATATATATATGTGATTTTTCTTTTTCCCTCTGAATGAACCACCTCTCGGAATGTTGGAAAGGAAGGGCTCATGTCTGAACTGATAAACGTTGTGGGATTAACTAAGGGCAGGCACAATTCCAAGAGCTAAAGTTCACTCTTCTCTCTGAAGGAAACCAGACTGGCTTTTCATCAGAAGATGCAGGGTCTTCCAACAGGACACCCAAGGCCCCATGACAACCCACCAAGGGTAAAAGAAGTTAAGCAGTATAGGTTGTTCTTAGATTATTGATAAAGAAAAGCATCCTGCTTAGAAGGATATTACATACCAGGAAAGGAGGGTAGAGAGAGGCCATGAGAATCTTTCTTGGAAATACTCTTAAAATGGGGTCAATATCTATGTATCTAGAACAGCGTAAGCACTTTCTTGTTTAGAGCTAGAAGAATACAGTAAGTCAGTAAACCCATAATGTTCTCCCAAAGTGCTGTAGATGCGTTCACAGGCAGGGAGAGGATGGGGGGAGAATAAGGGCCCTACCCCTTTTTCAACCAAAGCAGCTCCGTTCTTATATTAGTTTTCACAGAAGATTTTACTTGAAACTCATTATTGCCCAGGCCCCTGCCCCCACTCATGTTTGTTTGTTTCTTGGTAAACAGTCCTACCACCCACCAACCTGTAATCAAGTCAAAGACATCTTTAATACGGCTCTAACCACCCGTCTCCACGTGCAGGCAGTCAACTAGACCTATCAAATCTGCCTCCTTCATATTTTTCTAAATTTATCATTCTTGCCCATTCCTCAGCCACTGTCTTGTTTCAGGTGAGTGGTGGTACCCATCATTTTTAGATATGGGCAGTTACTATTTATTTCATTCTTATATAAAGTGCCGTGCAAAGGTTGCTTCCAGCAGCCCCTTCCAAAGATCCCGTTCACTCTCCTAAAAAGACATTCTGGAGCTGCTGTGGTTTAGGACTTCACATTTTAGGGGGAAATACTGAGTTTGTTTTTGGAATGTTTGACTGTGAGGTACCAGCGCAATGTCTTATGGAGGTGTCCATTAACAGCTGGACATAGCAGAGGTGAAGATCTGGAGGTACTGTGTTTCTTCATCCATAAAATGGGGCTAGTAAGGTTATTGTGAGGATTAAATGAGAAAATGCACATGTACCAGGTTGACTAGTGTCCTGCAAAAGTTCATGTTCACCCAGAACCTGTGAATGTGACCTTATTTGGAAATAGGGTCTTTGCGGATGTCATCAAGTTAAAATGAGATCATACTGGATTTGGGCAGGCCCTAATCCAATGATGTGTTCGTATAAGAAGAAGGAAATTTGGACACAGTCACACAGGGAAAATGTCACATGATGATAGGAGAGATGTGGGCCCAAAACACCAAGGATCGCCAGCCACCACCAGAAGCTAAGAGACAGGCATGGAGCAGATCCCCCCAGGAGTCTCTGGAAGGAACCAGCCTTGCCCACACCTTGACTTTGGACTTCTGGCCTCTGGAACTGTGATAGAATAAATTTTTGTTGTTTGAAACTGCCCAGTTTATGGTAATTTGTTACAACAACCCTAGGAAACTAATACAGTGTGGAAAATACTTAACACTATGCCTGGCCCATACAAGCACTGAGAAGATGACTTCCCAGAACTAATGAAAGGAAAAGAAGGCTGAGGCTGGACCTCTGCTTGGGAATATCCTTGTTTAGGAAACAGGAGAAGGAAGAATAGTCCACAAAGTAGACGGAGGGCACAGCCGAGTGGGGGGCCTTTGGGTAGCAGGCACTCACTTGTGTTGCTAGATGCCTAACTTCAACTCTTAAACTATAATGTGGCTTGTCACGATAAGATTAATCCCCTGATAAAAAAGGGATAAGCCAAACACAACTGATAAACAAACACTAAGGTTAGTTCTTAGAGAAAGTCACTAACCTGGGCAACTGCTTTAAAGAGTTTTCTCCAGGAGAGAAATCCAAGTTGCATTCTGGAGTAACATCTGTGGTCCACACTCATAACTGAGAAATAGGCAAGGGTCTGCAGCTGAATTCCCAGGGGCCATATCAAGACGGACTGGAAGCTTTCACCACAACACCTTCCACCCCCTGCCTTTTTTTTCACCATCAGAACAGCACAGTATTTCAGGTCTCCAAGGCACATATCACAAGTGACATAGTGTCTACGACACCAATTTAGAAAGATCTTTGGGAGAAAAAAATGCCACTCAGGAAGTGGTTTTAGAAAGAATGTAACCAAGTCTTTCTGGTCCTGATTTTGATCCGTCATGGCACAAATACTCACAAGCTGGTTGTCTGAACTGGTCACAGTTGGTGCTCTTGAGACCAGGTCAGATTAATTTGTGAGTCTGTCTGGTGTTTGTGGACGGCAAACCTTTGCACAGCTAACACCATAGTCTCCCTTCCTCTTCATCTGGTTGCTGTATGGATACATATGCCTTATTCTGATGAGTGAATCAGGAAAAAAAATTCCCATATTGCTATAAGAAACAAACAAAAAAATGAAGTCTTCTGTGATGCGCTGCCAGCATAAGCCCAACCTCCTTCCTTTAGTTTTCATTCATTCAAAGGGTGTGAAAATGTAGACTGAGGGTGTTATGAAGTTTACTCTGCCTTATCAAAAGTGCTAATTAACCTTGAATCACAACTAGGAGGGAGAGTCTGATTCTAAGACAACACGTATTTGAACACCAACTACTTTAAAGCAATCATTACCATCCAAGGAATGAATATGCTAACTAGAAATTATTGCAACCTGGTCATTAAAGTGAGTTCCCTGAGAACTGCTAAAGGCAACACCGTGTTAGCCTATATATTCCTTTCGGAAAGTCTCTAGCAGGACTTGAGAACAAGTCCAGACCGGCTGTGCCCCAAAAGTCCTGCATGAAGTGCACCTATGGGCTCAGGGCAACAGCTCGGAGTTGGGGAATTCCTGGTGCCAACCACATTCTCTCCTGGAAAGGTGATCTTTCTGTTACTTAAATCCCGTAAGCATCAGAACAGCCCAGAAGTTTTAGCTTATTCCCAGCTGGGATGGTGTTTGGTAGGAAACACAACAGGTGAAGAAGCCTGGGAACTCCTAAAGTCATCTGCACAAGAATATCTCTTCTGTGAGTTCCACCAATTGGAGGTTTAGCTGGGTTACCTCCCTTTGTTTTGTGAACACACATTTATACGACTAGGTAAACTTAACTTAAAACTTAATGGGAAGACTCTGGGAGGGCTCACACCAAGGAGTACTTCCCAGAACTTCTGCTGCCAGTGTCTGAAACAGAGCCACCCCCCGCCTCTGCAGGACACCCTCCAACATTAGCAGACATTGAGGAGCTGCCAGGGTTCCTATTGAATTTCCTGAACACAGTGGGCCAGCCAGTGGCCGTGGGGTCCAGAGTGGTGCACGAGGAGAGGGGATTAAGAGCGCTGCTTAAAGGAGCTCCAGAGACGGGGGCGAGCCGTGGCAATCAGCAAGGACCCCAGAGACGGGCATGAGATGCTAAGGCTGCTGCTGCCAAAGAAGCCTGTGTGCGAGCACAGGACACTATCCACACCCCCCTTCCGGGGAGCCTGTGCAGCCCGCCACTGCCAGGGTCCCGGGGTCCAGGGACAACTTCCCCAGAAGAACGCACGGGGCACCTCAGGCCTCTGCCGCCGCAGGCTCGCCCCGCACTCCATGCCCCTCCCTCCCCACCGGCCTGAGTGAGCCAGAGCCCCCGAATCAGCTGCTCCTTTAAACCTGTCCTGTCTGTGCGAAGAACAGACGCCCTCCGGCGACATACACGCAGAGGCAGGGCCAAATCCAAAGCTGAGTCCCTGGGAGCTGTGAGAACAAAGAAGAGAAAGGGAAATCCCTCCCAGCAGCCTCAGAAGCAGCGGATTAAACATCCACAATCAACCTGATGTACCCTGCATCTGTGGAATACATGAATAGACAACGAATCATCCCAAATTGTGGAGGTGGACTTTGAGAGGAAGATTTATTATTTTTTCCCCTTTTCCTCTTTTTGTGATTTGAGCTGTGTGGATGAAAGGCTCTTGGTGCTGCAGCCAGGAGTTAGTGCTGTGCCTCTGAGGTGGGAGAGCCAACTTCAGGACACTGGTCCACAAAAGAACTCGCAGCTCCACGTAATATCAAATGGCAAAAAACTCCCAGAGATCTCCATCTCAACACCAACACCCAGCTGCACTCAACGACCAGCAAGCTACACTGCTGGACACCCTATGCCAAACAACTAGCAAGACAGGAACACAACCCCACCCATTAGCAAAGAGGCTGCCTAAAATCATAATAAGGCCACAGACACCCCAAAACACACCACCAGACGTGGACCTGCCCACCAGAAAGACAAGATCCAGACTCATCCACCAGAACACAGGCACTAGTCCCCTCCACCAGGAAGCCTACATGACCCACTGAACCAACTTTAGCCACTGGGGACAGACACCAAAAACAACAGGAACTACGAACCTGCAACCTGCAAGAAGGAGACCCCCAAACACAGTAAGTTAAACAAAATGAGAAGACAGAAAAACACACAGCAGATGAAGCAGCAAGGTAAAAACCCAGCAGACCTAAAAAATGAAGAGGAAATAGGCAGTCTACCCGAAAAAGAATTCAGAATAATGATAGTAAAGATGATCCAAAATCTTGGAAATAGAAAGGAGAAAATACAAGAAACGTTTAACAAGGACCTAGAAGAACTAAAGATGAAACAAACAAAGATGAACAACACAATAAATGAAATTAAAAATACTCTAGAGGGATCAACAGAATAACTGAGGCAGAAGAACGGATAAGTGACCTGGAAGATAAAATAGTGGAAATAACTACTGCAGAGCAGAATAAAGAAAAAAGAATGAAAAGAACTGAGGACAGTCTCAGAGGCCTCTGGGACAACATTAAACACACCAACATTCGAATTATAGGGGTCCCAGAAGAATAAGAGAAAAAGAAAGGGACTGAGAAAATATTTGAAGAGATTATAGTTGAAAACTTCTCTAATATTGGAAAGGAGATAGTTAATAAAGTCCAGGAAACACAGAGAGTCCCATACAGGATAAATCCAAGGAGAAACACGCCAAGACACATATTAATCAAACTGTCAAAAATTAAATACAAAGAAAACATATTAAAAGCAGCAAGGGAAAAACAACAAATAACACACAAGGGAATCCCCATAAGGTTAACAGCTGATCTGTCAGCAGAAACTCTGCAAGCCAGAAGGGACTGGCAGGACATAGTTAAAGTGATGAAGGAGAAAAACCTACAACCAAGATTACTCTACCCAGCAAGGATCTCATTCAGATTTGATGGAGAAATTAAAACCTTTACAGACAAGCAAAAGCTGAGAGAGTTCAGCACCACCAAACCAGCTTTACAACAAATACTAAAGGAACTTCTCTAGGCAAGAAACACAAGACAAGGAAAAGACCTACAATAACAAACCCAAAACAATTAAGAAAATGGGAATAGGAACATACATATCGATAATTACCTTAAATGTAAATGGATTAAATGATCCCACCAAAAGACACAGACTGGCTGAATGGATACAAGAACAAGACCCATATATATGCTGTCTACAAGAGACCCACTTCAGACCTAGGGACACATACAGACTGAAAGTGAGGGGATGGAAAAAGATATTCCATGCAAATGGAAATCAGAAGAAAGCTGGAGTAGCAATTCTCATATCAGACAAAATAGACATTAAAATAAAGACTATTACAAGAGACAAAGAAGGAAACTACATAATGATCAAGGGATCGATCCAAGAAGATATAACAATTGTAAATATTTATGCACCCAACATAGGAGTACCTCAATACATAAGGCAAAATGCTAACAGCCATAAAAGGGGAAATCGACAGTAACGCATTCATAGTAGGGGACTTTAACATCCCACTTTCACCAATGGATGGATCACCAAAAATGAAAATAAATAAGGAAACACGAGCTTTAAATGATACATTAAACAAGATGGACTTAATTGATATTTATAGGACATTCCATCCAAAAACAACAGAATACACATATTTCTCAAATGCTCATGGAACATTCTCCAGGATAGATCATATCTTGGGTCACAAATCAAGCCTTGGTAAATTTAAGAAAACTGAAATTGTGTCAAGTATCTTTTCCAACCACAACGCTATGAGACTAGATATCAATTACAGGAAAAGATCTGTAAAAAAAAACAAACACATGGAGGCTAAACAATACACTACTTAATAACAAAGTGATCACTGAAGAAATCAAAGAGGAAATCAAAAAATACCTAGAAACAAATGACAATGGAGACACGACGACCCAAAATCTGTGTGATGCAGCAAAAGCAATTCTAAGAGGGAAGTTTATAGCAATACAATCCTACCTTAAGAAACAGGAAACATCTCGAATAAACTACCTAACCTTGCACCTAAAGCAATTAGAGAAAGAAGAACAAAACAACCCCACAGTTAGCAGAAGGAAAGAAATCACAAAGATCAGATCAGAAATAAATGAAAAAGAAATGAAGGAAATGATAGCAAAGATCAATAAAACTAAAAGCTAGTTCTTTGAGAAGATAAAAAAAATTGATAAAACCATTAGCCAGACTCATCAAGAAAAAAAGGGAGAAGACTCAAATCAATAGAATTAGAAATGAAAAAGGAAAAGTAACAACTGACACTGCAGAAATACAAAAGATCATAAGAGATTACTACAAGCAACTCTATGCCAATAAAATGGACAACCTCTTAGAAATGGAAGAAATGGACAAATTCTTAGAAATGCGCAACCTGCCAAGACTGAATCAGGAAGAAATAGAAAATATGAACAGACCAACCACAAGCACTAAAATTGAAACTGTGATTCAAAATCTTCCAACAAACAAAAGCCCAGGACCAGATGGCTTCACAGGCGAATTCTAGCAAACATTTAGAGAAGAGCTAACACCTATCCTTCTCAAACTCTTCCAAAATATAGCAGAGGGAGGAACACTCCCAAACTCATTCTACGAGGCCACCATCACCCTGATACCAAAGCCAGACAAGGATGTCACAAAGAAAGAAAACTACAGGCCAATATCACTGATGAACATAGATGCAAAATCCTCAACAAAATACTAGCAAACAGAATCCAACAGCACATTAAAAGGATCATACACCATGATCAAGTGGGGTTTATTCCAGGTAATGCAAGGATTCTTCAATATACGCAAATCAATCAACATGATACACCACATTAACAAACTGAAGGAGAAAAACCATATGATCATCTCAATAGATGCAGAGAAAGCTTTCGACAAAATCCAACACCCATTTATGATAAAAACCCAACAGAAAGTAGGCATAGAGGGAACTTTCCTCAACATAATAAAGGCCATATATGACAAACCCACAGCCAACATCGTCCTCAATGGTGAAAAACTGAAAGCATTTCCACTAAGATAAGGAACAAGACAAGGTTGCCCACTCTCACCACTCTTATTCAACATAGTTTTGGAAGTTTTAGCCACATCAATCAGAGAAGAAAAGGAAATAAAAGGAATCCAAATCGGAAAAGAAGAAGTAAAGCTGTCACCGTTTGCAGATGACATGTTACTATACATAGAGAATCCTAAAGATGCTACCAGAAAACTACTAGAGCTAATCAATGAATTCGGTAAAGTAGCAGGATACAAAATTAACGCACAGAAATCTCTGGCATTCCTATACACTAATGATGAAAAATCTGAAAGTGAAATCAAGAAAACACTCCCATTTACCACTGCAACAAAAAGAATAAAATATCTAGGAATAAACCTACCTAAGGAGACAAAAGACCTGTATGCAGAAAATTATTAAGACACTGATGAAAGAAATTAAAGATGATACAAATAGATGGAGAGATTTACCATGTTCTTGGATTGGAAGAATCAACATTCTGAAAATGACTCTACTACCCAAAGCAATCTACACATTCAATGCAATCCCTATCAAACTACCAATGGCATTTTTCACAGAACTAGAACCAAAAATTTCACAATTTGTATGAAAACACAAAAGACCCCGAATAGCCAAAGCAATCTTGAGAATGAGAAACGGAGCTGGAGGAATCAGGCTCCCTGACTTCAGACTATACTACAAAGCTACAGTAATCAAGACAGTATGGTACTGGCACAAAAACAGAAATACAGATCATTGGAACAGGATAGAAAGCCCAGAGATAAACCCACGCACATATGGTCACCCTATCTTTGATAAAGGAGGCTGGAATGTACAGTGGAGAAAGGACAGCCTCTTCAATAAGTGGTGCTGGGAAAACTGGACAGCAACATGTAAAAGTATGAGATTAGAACACTCCCTAAAACCATACACAAAAATAAACTCAAAATGGATTAAAGATCTAAATGTAAGGCCAGACACCATCAAACTCTTAGAGGAAAACATAGGCAGAACACTCTATGACATAAATCACAGCAAGATCCTTTTTGACCCACCTCCTAGAGAAATGGAAATAAAAACAAAAATAAACAAATGGGACCTAATGAAACTGAAAAGCTTTTTCACAGCAAAGGAAACCATAAACAAGACCAAAAGACAACCTTCAGAATGGGAGAAAATATTTGCAAATGAAGCAACTGACAAAGGATTAATCTCCAAAATTTACAAGCAACTCATGCAGCTCAATAGCAAAAAAACAAACAACACAATCCAAAAATGGGCAGAAGACCTAAACAGACATTTCTCCAAAGAAGATACACAGTTTGCCAACAGACACATGAAAGAATGCTCAACATCATTAATCAGTAAAGAAATGCAAAATGAAAACTACAATGAGATATCATCTCACACTGGTCAGAATGGCCATCATCAAAAAATCTAGAAAATAAATGCTGGAGAGGGTGTGGAGAAAAGGGAACACTCTTGCACTATTGGTGGGAATGGGAATTGGTACAGCCACTATGGAGAACAGTATGGAGGTTCCTTAAAAAACTACAAATAGAACTACCATATGACCCAGCAATCCCACTACTGGGCATATACCCTGAGAAAACCAAAATTCAAAAAGAGTCATGTACCAAAATGTTCATTGTAGCTCTATTTACAATAGCCAGGAGATGGAAGCAACCTAAGTGTCCATCATCGGATGAATGGATAAAGAAGATGTGGCACATATATACAATGGAATATTACTCAGCCATAAAAAGAAACGAAATTGAGTTATTTGTAGTGAGGTGGATGGACCTAGAGTCTGTCATACACAGTGAAGTAAGTCAGAAAGAGAAAGACAAATACCATATGCTAACACATATATATGGAATCTAAGAAAAAAAAATGTCATGAAGAACCTAGGGGCAAGACAGGAATAAACATGCAGACCTACTAGAGAATGGACTTGAGGATACGGGGAGGGGGAAGGGTAAGCTGGGACGAAGTGAGAGAGTGGCATGGACATATATACACTACCAAGCGTAAGGTAGATAGCTAGTGGGAAGCAGCTGCATAGCACAGGGAGATCAGCTAGGTGGTTTGTGACCACCTAGAGGGGTGGGATAGGGAGGGTGGGAGGGAGCGAGACACAAGAGGGAAGCGATATGGGAACATATGTATATGTATAACTGATCTACTTTGTTATAAAGCAGAAACTAACACACCATTGTAAAGCAATTATACTCCAATAAAGATGAAAAAAAAAAAACTTAAAGGGAGACTCTATTACTTTGTTCTTTGAATGGGAAATGACCTCCCTTTATTTTGCAGGGAAACGTCCTGTCTCAGCTCCAGAAACGTCTATAGAATAATAGTAGTCAACATTTACTGAGGGATACCCATTGAGAGGCACTGTTCTAGGTACTCTACTTGTAATAACTGTTGAACCCTTACGGTTACTCTTGAGGCGGGTGCTATGATTGGTTCCAGTTCACAAATCATGAGAACAGTGCACAGAAAGGTTAAATAACTTACCCGAGGAAAAGAAGGAAAAGGAGATTGAAAAAGGAGGGGCAAGGTGATATTGACCTGCTTTGCTCAGACAACCGCTCTCACATGCCAATTCTTCCCTTGACTCCCTCTTCATCTTTGTTTTGGATCCCGGTGATCAATTTTTGTCTAAGTCTGTGATTTTCATTCAATCATAAGAGTAAAGCAACTCAGATTGTGTACTCCTACCCAATGACAGTCCTGTAGTTAAAACGTGTTCTTTCAAGGGTCCTAGTTACTTTCTGAGAGCAGAAGGGGTCAGTTTCACTCTCTGTTCTTCCTGCATTCTCTCCCTGAGGTCCTGTTGATGGATCCCTAAGTTCATGTTCCCTCACCCCCAAGATCCCAGAGAGCATCTGAGCACTCGTGGTTCAATGCGCAACGCTACTCACATGCTCGCTGCCCCCTTCCTGAAACATAGCCTGTGCTGGGCTGGGTGTGGGTGCTCAGACCTGCCTCTGGCTGGGCTCAGGGACAGAGAACTGTGTGGGGCAGGAAGGATTCTCCTTCCTCTTGCAGTGGGGGGCTGAGATTAGGGCCCTCCCCGCCCCAGGAGAGGATCTGCCGTTACGGGAGAAACGTCAGAATTGTGATCTGGCTTAAGACTTATGAGAGATGGTTTTGATGCAATAATAAAATATTGGACCTAAATCATGTTCCTAAGTTTGTCACTTTAAAAAAACAAACACATGAATGTGAAAATGTTTGTGTAAGACTCTAAAAATAAATCTGCATATGGTTTTGCTTTTTCACCCAGATGTTGATATAGCACAAAATTATTTTTTGGAAAAAGGAACATAACTGCGTTTGGACATACGTGGGAGACTGAATAATGGCCCCCCCAAGATGTGCGTGTCCTAATCCCTGAAACCTGTGAATATGTTACCTTACACAGTAAAAGGGACTTTGCAGATGTAATTATGTTAAGGATCTTGAGCTAGGGGGGATTATTCTGAATTATCTGGGGTGTCCTAGTGTACTCACAGGGGTCTTTATGAGTGGAAGGGAGAAGCAGAATGAGATACCCAGGGGAATGGCAACGTGAGAAGAACTCAATCCACTGTTGCTGGCTTTGAAGATGGATATAAAGGGCTACAAGCTAAGGAATGTTTCAAAAAGTAGGAAGGGCAAGGAAACAGATTTTCCTCTAAAACCTCCAGACAGAACGCAAGCTGCGGACCCCTTGATTTTAGCCCAGTGAAACCGATTTCAGATCTCTGACCTCCAGAACTGTAAGATAATAAATGTGTGTTGTTTTAAGCCACTAAGTTTATGGCCCTTTGTTACAGCAGCCAATTGGTTTCCAAGAGGAAACCAATACCGTGTATTTCAGTGTTACAGAGTCCACAATAGAATCCTTCCTACCAATGCCAGGAAAAACAAAAGGATTCCAGTTCTGCTACCACCACCAATATTCTGTGGATACCAAAATTACACCACAGAAAGCAACAATGAAGAAGAAAAACTAGAGAATTTATGGAGTTCCGCCCTCCATTCACTGACAAGCCTCGATCTTCACCCTGACCACTTATGAGTATTTGCAGGTGAACATCATGAATTTGCATTTTACATTAAATGGCTTGAATTTCTGAGTCTTGGAGGGACAGAAGTTCAGCAAGGAATTTATGTGCTGACACTTGTAATCAAGCTGAAGTTTTTTAATTTGTGTATGATTCTGCCGGCCCACAGCCTGCCTCCATCTCATCACTTTCTAACACGTATTTTCCCAGACACCTAAAAGACAGTGCCGCCTCTGAAGCGATTGTAGCATCTGCAAATATGCATTCTCCTGGTGCAGACCAGCTAGAACCAAACGGTGAGAATTCCCACAAAGGTACACAGCTTCTTGGGACAGTGACAAGGCCTGAGTGTGGACTTGCAAAGAAGAGTGGGTGGTGAAAGGAAAAACGACCCCTTTTCCTGTTCTGTTTGGGAAATCTACTCTGGGTGAGTGATTTGGGGAAATAAAATGGAGTGCTTCCTATAAAAATGATGGAGGCCTTGATTCTGCACTGTTTGTATCTCTGATGAGACAGAAGCTAGATTAGAGATCCCTACTTTTATTCAAGTGTCTAATAAAGTTGGAAATTAGTGATGGCAGTGATGATGAGCTTTTCTGTAAGGCTGGCACTGTGCTAAGCATTGAACACGGAGAGTCAGTCTAATCTTAAAACAATCCCACAGCAGTGGGTACTGCTGATAGTCCCATTTTACAGACAAGGACACTGAGGCTCGCTTGGGTTAAAGTCGCAGAGGTAGTGACTGAAAGAGGCAGGATTTGAACCCAGGTCAGAGTTTGACCATTAAACATCACTCCAGGCTCTAGGTCCAGGCAGGTCATTGCACTGAATAGATGGAGTGGCCACAGTGAGCATGACCAGCTGAAGAGTGCATGTCCCTCTGTAGGGAGGAGTCACCACAAAGCCCCAGGGCACCTATGCCAGGCAAGAATGTGGGCCCAGTGTGGCCAGAGCGCCTGAGTTTCCAAGAGATGCTAACCAATCTGCATGTTTATGTGTAAACCTCCCTGTTTTGTATATGGGTTCCACATTTTCAAAGACACTGGCTAGGCCAAGTCAGTGCCCAGGCAGACCACCCGTCTGCAATCTCTCCACTAAGCTGCACTGTGGACTTCCCAGTTCTTACTGTGACTCACACTCTTCTCTTTGTAAAGGGCAAGGTCCACGTACCTGCACAATCTCGAGCATTTCTGCCTTGCTGATGTAGCCATTTCCATCCAGGTCATACATGCTGAAGGCCCATTTCAGCTTCTGCTCCAGCTTCCCCCTTGACGTTACGCTCAGGGCTATGATAAATTCTCTAAAGTCTATTGTCCCATCTCCATTGGCATCGAAGGTGCGAAAGACGTGCTCTGCAAATTTGGAAGCATCCCCATAAGGGAAAAAGTTCCCGTAAATTTTCTTAAACTCCTCCATTGACAAATGTCCACTGGGGCAGTCTCTCAAGAAGCCTTTATACCATTCCTGGATCTCGTGCTCTGTAAAATCTGTGCTTTCCAGCAAGTCCTGCATGACCTCTGGGCGCAGCTTGCTGTTCTGTTTCCCCATCTTGGCAGCAAGAATTCAGCTGCAGATAAAAAAGAATATAGTATATATAGTTTTTTAAACCTGTTCTTTAGAGGCACATTTTACAATCTGTGATTGTTCCTCTGGGAAAAAGAAATAAACTGTTAGTCCAATAACATTGTCTAGGGTTTTCCAACATTCTGGTCAGCCAGACAAAATGTTGAAAGATGGGCAGGCAGAAGATGCACGGCAGAACACTATCACGGACCAGAAAACTGATATTTCTTCTACACAGAGCCACCCTAAAAACAGGAGATTTATAATGAAAAAGAGACAGAAAGAAAGAGAGAGAGAGAATTAATTGGTTACTTAGTTCTGCCTTATCTATTTGCAAGAGGTTAAGCCTGGCTTTAAAAGACTGGGGTTCTAACACCCAATCCAAGTATTAGCAGGGAGAATTAAAGGAAAGGAACAAAAGAGAGCGAGCAAAAGAGATAATTTAGCACATTTTAGACAACTGCAAATAAAGTGCTTGGGTACCTTCTGAATATTATAAACACAGACATGAGTAAGGAAAATAGAAACCCATTTAATTCCATTAAATGCCACCAAGCTTGGTCAGTTGTTTAAATCCGAAGTCAAATCACTGTCAACATTGCGTTAGATGGTAAAGATGATGTTTCATAAAGTTGTTTATGTCCTACGATTGTGGCTTATGAAATGGGCCAAATTTCCCTTTTTAAAATACAAATAACTTCATATTTTCTTATCATAATAGTAGCACATCCTTAGTAAAATAGTTAAACAACACAGTGATGCATAAAGACAAAGTTAGCATCATTTCAAGCCTTAACACTTAAGAGATAACCACCACCAGCATTTCGGTGTGTGTCCTAGATTTTTTGTATGCGCCCTTATCTAAATATGCTATTAATAAATGTTTTAATACATTTACATTTAATATATTTACATTTTAATACATTTACATTTCAAAAAACAAGAATATATACCCTTTGTTACATATTTTAAAACTTAATATAATGTGGGGAATAAAAGGCAACTTTTATTAGATGGGGAAAAAACCTGTAATTATCATCTTCCCACTCACAGAGCTATTCAACATTAACCGAGTGCCATATACCAGGTATGTTTCTAGCGCTGCAAATGCAAAGAGTAAGATGTGTCCCCTCCTCCTTAAGGGGTACCCAGTTGTGTATTTATGGAGGTGGTAGTGGCAGTAAGAGGACAACACAATAAAAATTCAAAACATGGTATCAGGGGAATGGACATGGTGCAGTGAGAGTACATAGAAAGGACACTCAAGCCAAAAGGGGACATGGGTGCTATCAGGGAAGCTTTCTTGGAGGAGGTGATATCTGAGCTTAGTTCTCATGTCCAAAGTCTTATGATTTAAGCATGGTTAAGATAAATCCCTTTTAATAAAGGGGCTCTGCACTTGTATTTTACATTTTTCTTGTATTGGAAACATAGAATATATAAAAGATAACACATCCCCATTTTAATAATGATTCCCAGTTTCTTTGAGATTTTCACTTTGTGGTGTTTGTTTATGTCTGCCTCCCTCCCACTGCAGGGTGAGCTCCTTGAGATGGAGTCTTGTTGAAGTTACGTTGTCTCTCTAGGGCCCATCACAAATAACATTGGGTGAGTTAATGAATGAAGAAACGACTGATAGACAGATAAATAATTACAATGTGGAAATATGCAATAACCTTCTTGGAAAAGGAGTCTTTCTGCCCCAAAGATGAGGCCCTGGCTTTCATACGGTTATTTGAGACACTAATCGTATTTGGTAGTTAAGACTTGGCCTTGGGGTCTCTTTTGCCTGCTAATTTTATTGAGATCTAATTGTCATAGAGCATCGCATAAGTTTGAAGTATATGACATAAGCCCTGATATATGTATATACTGGGAAATGATCACCAGAATAAGTCTAGTTAACATCCATCACCTAACATAGCTACAGAATTTGTTTCTTCTGATGAGAACTTTTAAGATCTATTCTCTTAGTAACTTTTAAATATACAACACAATATTGTTAACTATAGTCACCATGCTGTACACTGCATCCCCAGAACTTAGGTATCTTACACTGTAACTGGAAGTTTGTACTTGCTGACCACCTTCACTCAATTCCCCCTCCCCCCGCCTTGGGATCTCTTAGATTGAATTGCCTGTGTACCTGTCTGCTGCCCCCACTAAAAATAAACTTCTTGAGGGCAGGGCTTGCATCTCACACTGCTCAAATTCTTTGTTATATCCACAGTTCAGGAAATGACAAACATCTTTATTAGTTGCCAAGTTGATTGCTTTTGTTTTCTGAGTTCTCACTGAAGGCAGAACCAGCCCACTCTGGCTCTGAGGCAGGCATCCCCCGAAGGGTAGCGTGACAGAGCTTCCTCCCTATTAGCAGGACCAACAGTTGCCCGTGAGAATTTATTTACTTTCAAAGGTGCCCCTTTATGTAGAATCAGGCAAATACCATTTTATGCAAGAGCAAAATTAAACTACAACTCCAAGCAGAGCACAGACAATTTATAAATTGAACCTTTCAATAACTTTCACTTCCCTCTCGTGTCCCGTTTTTTTTTTCTCCTGGAGGAAAAAAAGAAAAGTTGGAGAGGCTGGTTTCTATTAGAATTTTAAAACTGTCATTTAGTTGCTAAGTTGGCAATTTGCCCGAGGCAAGAATTCAGAAACATGAGGTAATACATAATACATGGATTTACAGAGCTCCGAAACATTTGCTGGAATTTACAAGTAATTTTGAGTTTTCCTTTTGGTGAGTTCTTTAGAGGATAGCCCTTTGGTGTGGTATTCAATCAAATCACTGTTAGAATACTTTGGTTCCGTGCAAATTACCGAGTGCAAGGCCTTGGGAAAAAAAATGCCACTTTGATATTTAAATCCACTCTCTTATGGAATGATTTATTTCCCAGGATATATAAAAAACTGTTTCTTCAAAACCGAACTGAAGCTCCCTTCCCAACATTTAAAAAGTGCTTCTCATTTATTAGCTGTTTTTGCCCTAGAAACAAATTGCCTCAACATTTTGGCTAAGACTCCCACTGAGACTGATCTGTGTGCAGCTATTTTTCCGGTAAACAGTAATTAAACCACATTTACAAATTCATTAGCACAGACAGGCCATAACACAAACAAGGCAGAAGAGCATGGAATAAGTTATCTGGGAAGCGGGTGTTTGCAATTTAGTCCAGTACTTGTTTCTGTAGATAACTACACACACTTTACTAAGTATGATGTCTGAACTTGAGAAAACCATCTGGACTTGGTTAGGCTGTATGACAGAAATCTCCGGGGACACAGGACAGCATTTCATTCTTTGAGGGAGGAAGGGAAAGATAGAAAAATGCCTGACAATACCTTTTTTTCTTTGGAAGACGGGAATTTCTGCTGTTTGAGTTGAAGAGGGGGAAAAAAATAACATTAAGGGAAACGCTACATTAATTAGCAGTCAAGAAAACAAATCATCTGGAGACAGAAGTTGCACCTCAGCTCACATCCTTTTCATCACTCCATATTTGGTCATTGAAACATTTATCTTGTGCCGGTAGAACACAATGAGGAAAACTCAGGCCATGGAATAAAAATGCTTTTGGGTTCAAAGCCTGGCTTTACCATTGACTAGCTCTCAGGTAATTCACTTAATTTCTTGGTGCACCTCAGTCTTCTCATCTGTGACATGAGTTCAGTTGTACAAGCTCGTGTCTCACTGATTCTACGTGACAATTAAACGAGACAGTCACATACGTAAAGCTCTGGCACTGAGTCGAGGCCAGAGGCTGCGGTCAGTGAAAACTGCCTCTTATTCTCCACGGTACTTCATACGTTATTCTGTCGAACCTTCACAGCAACCCTGAGTGACGGCAGGGTAGCTTTCGCCATTTCATAAGCGAAAGAAAGGAAGGCAGGCAGGCAGGCAGGAAGGAAACTCTGAGAGGCAAAGTGACTTGTCTCAAGTTCCACAGCTTTTGAATGAGAGAGCCAAGTGGGAAGCCTGATTTGCATGGGGCTGTCTACTGCTTTTTTTCACTATGCCCTACTAGCTTCACAGACAAGCACACGTAGAAATGAAGACAACAGCTCCATACGAGTCAGAAAGAAGTAGTTAGAGGGAAGAGACGACCCCTATTAGAGCTCACCCATTCTACAGACATGGGCTAAGCGTCTACCAGGAGGGAGGCAAGGCTCAAGACACTGGGAATTCAGCAGGGAACAAACAGGCAAAGCTCCTGTTCTCATGCAGCTTACAGCCTAGTGGCAAGAGACAGACAATAAATAAGTGAAATGTTAGAAGGAGATGTGTGCCATGGAGAAAAGTAAGGTGAGTGGGGGAATGCCAGGAACGGGTGGGTGGGTGTTGACGTTTTAAATAAAAAGCCAGGGAAGGCCCCGTTAAGAAAGTGACCTTTGTAAAAGACCAGAGAGGCAAGGAGGTAGCCATGGAGATGACTGAGAGAAGACTATTCCAGGCCAAGAAAACAGCAGATGAGAAGGGTCTACACGGGGAATATGCTTAGCACGCCCAAGGACAGGGCTGGAGCATGGGTGCGAGGAAAGGAAGGAGATGAGATCAGAAGAGTAATGAGGACCAGAATGTGGGACCAGGAAGTAACTGGCTTGTACTCTGAGGGAGAGGCAGCCACTGCAGGATTTTCAGCAGAGAAATGATAGGAGTGATTTATATTCTAACAGGATCACTCTGGCTGCTGTGTTGAGAGAAAGCTAAAGAAAGGTAAGAGCAGCAGTGAGAAGACCAGTTAGGAGGCCACCGCAGTGACCCAGGCAAGAGATGACAGCAACCCAGGCAAGAGATGGTGCAACCAGGGTAGCAGCGGAGGATGTGAGACTTAGTGGGATTCTGGACACAGCTTGAAGGTATAGTCAGTAGGATTAGTTGACGGTTCAGCTGTAGGGTGTGAAAAAAAAGACGAACAGTAAAGGATGAAGTTGGCATTTACTGAAATAAGAAAAATGCAGGAGAAGCAGGGGTTCGGGGTGAGGCAGGGGGCATGGGTATCAGTGCTAAGTTAGTTGTGCATGTGTTAGTTCTGATATGCTTATCATACATTTGATTGGAGATGTTGAGCAGGTAGTTGGATGTGTCTAAAGCTAGAGAAAGAGGTCCAGGGAGGCAATATAAATTTGGGAGTCATCAGAACATAGATAATCTTTATAGCAAAAGACAGGATAGGAATGCCAAGGAAGTGAATGTGGATGGAAAAGAGAAGGGGATAAGGACTGAGCCCTGCGTCGCCCTGCCATTTAGAATGTGAAAGAGGAGAAGGAACCAGCTGGGGAGGATGACGGGGATGGGCAGCGAGGGGGCAGGAAGACACAGAGACTGAAAGTGTGCCCACTCCGTCGTGTGTCTTTCATGCCAGCTCGAGGGGGCACATGGAAGTGCTCAAAGCAGTGGCACGGTGAGGACTGAGGCTCTTGGTTTCCTCTCTGAATCTTGTGCTCACTCCCCCACGCCACCCTCTCCCGTCTCCGTAAAGGACATCAGCTTCCACCCAGCTGTTCACTCCAAACCCCTGGGACTCACCTATGATTCCTTGCACTCGTGTTCCAACAGCAGGTGCTGTCTAAACTTGTCTCTGTCTCTAAAATTGGTCTCAAATACACTCATTCTCACCATCTCCACTGTCATACCTCAGCCTGAACCATCATCGCCTCCTTCCTGAAATGTCTACAACGCCCTCCTCGCTGGCTTCTCACTCTTGACTCTTGTCTTCCTTCTCCCTACCTGGCCCCGATCTGCTCTCCACTCAGCTCCCCAGAATGACCTTTAAAAAACACAAAACAGACCAGGTCACTCCTCTGCTTAAAGCTCCATATGGGCTTCGTAACACACTGAGAAGAAAATCCAGACTCCCTCCTTTGGCCCACGAGGCTCTGTGGAAGCTGGCCCTGGCCATCCCTGACTTCTTCTCAGGCCCCCTGCCCACGTACCCTGGCCTCCTGCACGCTCCAGCTTTTACCTCTTAAGGGCTTCTGCTTCAGGGTGTTGAAGAATACTTTTAAATAGCAATTGGGTCCTCACCCTTTAGTTTAAATACCCCATAAGATCTACCTACCTATCTATCTACTATAAAATATATATAACATATATCATATACAATATATATTAATTTTTGCTGAATCTCAACTGCATTTCATTAAATGAAATACACGTGGTATTCTATTAAACGTCAGCATTCTGTTACTCAGTAGTTTAATCTGAGCTGGGCAATGTGAAATTTCCCAACTTATTTTGGGAAATATAAGTCACATCCAGTTGCTCCGTGTCCAAAAACTAAATCTGGGGTTAATAATGACCACGGATGAAAAAGGAAAAATATACAAGACACCAAACCACCAACAAAGAACCATGCACAGGAATCTAAACTATGAAGTTAACTTTCCATCTAAAAAGAACTAAAAAAGGAATAGCTCCTAAAAATGATGCCACAGGGAAAGGAAATGGTGAGTAGGGAACAACCTTTTGGAATGCATGTGCTCCCTTCTTTATATTTTGTACCTGTGGATTGGAAAGAGCTGCATTTCATTTCTGTGATTCCCCATAAGGTTCTAAAACTCTGAGAGTTAATTCTTCAATGCCCAGAGTTAGATTTTCCAGGAAAAAATCCATAATTTACCCTGGACAGCCTGGTTAACCTCAGAGTAAGTCTCAATGCAAAGTGCACCGAGGTCTCCTAAAATGGAATAGACAAGAAGCTAGCAGCTGAAGTCACGTTTAGCTGCAACAAGGAACACAGAGCCCACAGTGGTTTCCGAAAGAGGCCGGGTTAATTAAAACGTTTGCCTGTTTGGAACATGTAACCTTGTCCTCTAAGAGTTGCTTTGAATTTTCAACCAACGGAATGTCTAAATTATGAAAACATAACTGAAAAAAAGTTCCTAAAATGTAAGGAAGAAAATGATAAAAGTTATAGGTCAATGGGAGGAAGCATTCATTTACCATCACTGGGACATCAGATGTTTTAGCCATCTGAATTTTACAGGTGGCTAAAATCCAGCAAATTCATTTCACGGTCAGTTGTCCTTAATTCTCACTGAAAAAAAAAAAAATGACTAAATAAAAACCTGAAGAGCACACTGCTTCAGAAATTTCTCTTCAATGGAACCTTCCTCTCAGTGGAAGTCTGAAAGGAGACCATGTATATAAACTGGCATATTTACATATAGTGGGGAAATTAGGAAATGAAACACAGTGGAGCATAGAGGGGAAAAAAATTAAAATATTACCGAGGGAGAACTGAAGTTATGTAATAATCTCGCTAACTTAGTTGCCTCGACCAAAGAATGTTCTCTCCTCCAGCCTCTGGTAAGATGAGCTCATATAAGGGAGCAAAATGTGCTCCCTACCTCCTCATGTGGATCACAAAACGGCTTTGCTGGGGCTGCTTGAACTATGTCACAAAGCCACTGCTTGCAGGGAGGCCTTCTTCCCAATGAGGACTGGGTGTTCGGACCCACATCTCCTGATTGTGGGGTCATACCTGTGCTCCTGGTCACAGCCCTGCACTCACTCCCCCTGCAGAGAGGTGATGGGGTTTGAGATGAGAACTTAACTGGTACAAAATAGATAGCGAGCAGAAGGCTCTCTAGAAACAAATCCACTCTGCCTTCTGCCTTCCGCGGGCTCTGAGATAAAGCCCGGGAAACCCATCTGGTCTTCCCAGGGTGAGTAGGGCTTATGGTCTCTCAAATATCTGGGCCCTTGTTCTACAGAGCCTGAAGTTCAGACTGAGAGGGCCTGGCTTTGGGCTCTTTTCCAAGTTTTATTTTTCCATAAAAAATAAAGTACAACCCATATTACTGCCAATAAAACATATATTTCTGATAGACTCTGAAGAGAACATCATCCAACAACAACCCTTTCCTTTGTTTCCCAAAATGGAAACGATCATTTTTAGTTTTGCTGACTGCCAAAGTGCTACATTATTATTATTATAAAACATGTAAGTAATAAAGGGATATCGAAACTAGAATGTGAACACCCTCGCTCTGATCCAGCAGTACTCCATAAGAAATAACCACCATTAACAGTTTTATATATGCATATATATGTATATATATATCATATTAGACATTTAAATGCACATATATGAAATCTGTACACTCTAACCATGAAGAGGATCATTTTCACTTAAAAGTATATTGTGGGCATTCTTCCATGTTATACATATGGATGTATCTCATCTCTTCAAATTGCTGAATTTTGATTGATTGATTGATTGATTCAACAGACAGTATTGAGCACTGACCTTGGGCCAAACATTGAAGTGGGTAGCTGACAGAATAATTAGTGACATGAGGCTTACAGCCCATTGCATGACATTTATTTAACTAATCCCCCTTGAAGGCAATTTCGGTTGATTCCACTTTTCTTTCATTCCCTTGGCATCTGCCTTAGTCATGGTTCCTGGATTCCTTCGGCAGTATTTATTACAAACATGTTCTTGATGTCTTTGACAAGTACCATGATCTCTAGACTCTCCCTTATAAATTCTCCAACAAGCCATTTTCCTCTAGAGCCTTTATATGCTAACCGTGCATTTCGTAAGACTTTATACGCCAGCTAGGATTAGAACTGAATTAGAATTGAAATTGGACTTGGAATTGCACACCACCCCCTCTGCCTGTGTCACAGGCACACACACGCAAATTTGGCATTAGCTATTTCTAGTACCTAGGAGGCCACGTCCACCCTGTCACTACTGCCACCACGTGAATGTCCCCTCTCTCATTTCAGCCTGAAGAGCTATTTTACCCAAACAGCACTCTAAATCCTCTGTGGCATAATACTCAACTCCTGACTTTTCATGCCCACTCCTTTCCCCCCACTTCAAGTCTAGCTAATGGCTGACTCCCACGCCCCACCCACTCCTAGACTGCTGGCAATTGGAGGTGAACTTACATTGCATGCTTAAAGTGCCCTTAAGTTAAGTGGCCTTGAGTAAATGGACAGGGGTCATACTAAACTACATGCAGAAACTACAAAGCTGATGCAGAGAAAGAAATTGTTGGAGTGCCTGAAGTCAAGGTCTTCGGATGAAGTGTATGTGTCCCCTTGCCATCAGTGCATGTGGCCATCAGGCCACTGCCTCAGAGCTGCCTGTCTGGGCCGCCTCGCGGCAGATGCTAGGCCAGGGCCAGCTGCAGGGAGGGAAAGAAGGGGAAGCTCTGAGGGCCCTCAACCATTCTCCAGGGCTGCCACAGGCTAAGACCCTACCTTGGCTGACTTCCATGGAATTCCTATTTTGATAAATTTCTGCTTAGCTAAATGTACTAAATATTCTCTTAGTTATTTATTTATTTGGCCATGCTGTGCAGCATGTGGGATCTCAGTTCCCCGAGCAGGGATCGAACCCGTGCCCCCTGCGGTGGAAGTGTGGAGTCCTAACCACTGGACCACACGGGAAGTCCAATATTCTCTTATTTAAAAGACAGGAAGTACTACTTTGGGTTTTGATAAAATTGTAAAGCAGAAGAGTGAGCCATCATGGACTCAGGAGGGCAAATAGATCAGCTATGGGGATCCAGGCCTCATCATGTAATTAGCAGCCAGAGAGGCACAAGAGAAGCTCAAATGTCCATTTTTAGACATTCTCCAGGGGCCACAAATGCATTTAGCTAATTGATACAAGCCCCTCCACAGAGTCTAAGAATAGTTTATAATTCTTTTTTATTTATTCAGCAAGCATGTGCTTAATATCTACTGTTTCCTGGCTTAAAATGAGTATTCCTACAAAAATAGCATCCTACATAAGATAGAGAAAGGAAGGGAGGGAGTCTGGTATTCTGGTTGCAGCTCAGAGTATTTTCATTAGTATTTTATTTTTACAATTTTTTGCAGTTTTGTTGGTGAGAGGGATATTATATCTTGGTTTTACTCCACGGGGCTTAAGAAGCTAACCATCATGACAAATTCATGCAGCTCGTGGTCCCAGGGGAGGAGCGTGGGAACCACCCTCCCACTCTCATCCCGTCCACATCTCTGGCTGGATCACTTCTGGTATTCGAATGCTTCTGTTGGAAGGTGGTGATCAGTCAATCTCTATCCTGGCCAATGTGGCTAAAATATTAACGTTTATCCATCAAGCTTAATGTACAAGTCAGAAGTACAATAATTGGCTGACAAGGAGAGACTGTGAAGTAACTTCTTTTAACCTCTTGCGCCTTTTGTGTCCTCCAGCCAGGCGTGTGGAAAGAGAATTGGACTTGGTAGCAAAGGAACTGAATTAAAGTCCTTATTATAATACACTGTTATGTGACCTTGGGAAAGTCATTTGACCTCTCTAAGGGTCTCATTCTTCTACAGTAAAATAGACGTAGTAACACCTCTCTCATGGGGCTGTTTGGTGAGAAAACAGGAAATGAGAAAAAGGAATCCCGATGAGTGAGGGAAAACTCAGTATTGTGTCTGGCATCTAGCAGGTGCTCAGTAAACACTGACTATTAATCTGAATGAGATAAGGATTCAGTTTGGTGGGTTGCTTACAAAGATGAGCCCTCCAGAGTCATCCCGCTTTTTTCCATGAAGAATTAGAACAAGAGCAAGAATGTGACATTAGAGAAAGAAAGAGAACCACTGTTAGCTTCCTGCCTGACTCCCCGCTTGGATCACTTGCCAGATGTGAAAGACATTTGTGGGTTTGCACCCAGAGAGGACTCCTGCCAGACCCCTGGCTGAATGTTTTCCTTGCATAGAAGGCATTATTTTAACCAGAAATTAAGCAAAGAGGTCCCACTGGAGAAGCAGCTGATGGAGAGCAGGACACTGGTTCTTTCTCTGGTCTTCCCTCCTGAGGCTGGGAAGTGGGGCTGGGGCAGAATCAGTGCAGGCTCAGAGAAGTCCCATGGCGAATCAGCCTTCCAGCAACGGGATGGTCCTACTGCTTTAAGGAGGACTTACAACCCGTTCTCAGAGTCTGGCTGGACAAGAATGCTATTTTCAGAACAAACTGGATACAAATTGGTACCACTAACAAACATCGGGTATCAATGACTCACCAAATCAATTCTTCTCTACCTGGGGTAAGAAATGATTCTCCGTTGTTTTATTACTTTTTTTTAACCATCTTTTCTAAGATCACAGGTGAAAAAGAGGAATAAACTGGTTTAAAAAAAACTCCATTTATCATTAGGGGGAAAAAAACAGCCATAGGAAAATCCTTGTCTCTCAACTTATTTCCAATTAGTGCTGCCATTTCTTAATGCAGACCGTCATCATCTCCCACCTGAATTCAGAAATGTTAACTGCTCTCCAGGCTTAAGGCTCTGCATCTGATCATGTCATGTTATTTCTCAAAAATCTTCCATGTTCCGTATTGATGACAGATTAAAGGCTAAAGCCCATAGCTTGGTCCTCAGGGCCCTTCCAGGTTGCATCCCAACCTCATCAGAACCACTGAATTCGTCACTCTATCCTGAACTTGACACACACTTTTATTTCCACTCCAATCCTCACATTGGTCCAGGGAATGAAGCTTATGAGAGAATAAACTTAAAACCCTTTGTAAACATTGAAGTGTTTCCCAATAGTCAATATTATAACCATGAGTCTCTCCTTCTCTACCTGTTGAAATCTTACTTGGTGTCAGGTGGAGATTATTACTTCCTACATTCAGCTGCCCTTTCTCTTCTAAGTGAGCATTAAGCGTATCTGTGGAGTTTTGTTGGCATTTCTCTTTATAGCTCTGAGAACGATGCTGGCATGTGGTAGATGCCTAAGAAACGATGGAGCTATTCCACTGAGCTTATTTTCTACTGACCTTAAAGAGTATTACATTGCTTGTGTCACTTTAAAGAATTCCACTAATATTTAAAGAATGCCAAGGGTATGCAGGGCACTACACCAGCGACCCAATGCCACAAATTGAAATAAAGCATAGCCCCTTCTTGCATGTTTACAGGGCTTTCACATATACTGTTTCAGCAGATCCTTGAAATATCGTGAGAAAGGAAGGGGCAAGATCAATTACTTATATTAAAGAAATTGAGGGTGATGATATAAGTATTTCCCCAAGGTACCATGGCTGATAAGTTTCAAAGGTGGACGTAGGACACAGAGCTTTGTCCTCTGTCCACTCAGCACAGCACCTTGTGGTGGAAAACAGAGCAAAGCCTCAGGGGATACGTTGCCAAGTGTTGGAGGATGTGTGCAGGTCTGTGTGCTTAAGAAAAACCTTCCTGTCTAGCTATTTACACTCTGCTTACTATTTCCATTTCTTGTTAAGAGAAAATGAAAATGGAAGCTTAATCTGAAAAGAGGGAAGGTGAAAATATATCCACAACGTGATAAAAATGCAACAAATTCAAACAAAGGATCCCCACCAGCTCTGAAAGAGGTTCTGTGTCCAACTAGGCGAGCCCCTCCTTGTTTAGACTGTGTGTGTGCCTGGGAGAGTTTTCTAACTTATCTTGCACACCCACCTGCCCCCTTGCCAGTTGGGACGCCCTAACCTTTTCCCTATTTCTAAATTTCGACAGCAGTGGGTCACTTCTATGGAGCTACCGTTTTCTCCCTCTATATTCTCTTACATTATAGCAAACATTTAAAAACAATGTAGAATCAGTGCAAAAAAAAGTTTTCAAAATATTCTAAAGTTGTTCCGAAAAGCTGGCAGCGTTTTCCTGGCATGTCACTACCGGAGTGGGGTTGGCGGAAGCCGTATCAGCTAGACGTCACACTGGCTAATGCGGCAAGGACAGCAGAGGCGGCATCCTGCACTCCACGCCCTGCACACGCACAGAAACCCACATCGCGGTACCTGTGCTGGCAAACCACAGTGTGCCCCGACTTCAGCAGAAGACGTTGCAAAGAAAATTACATTCTGCCTTTTCCTGAATAATGCGACTTCTGCCCTTTTCTATTTTATCTTGCAGCACCAGAGGGCTTATTAGTACACATAGCTTAGCAGTTATGGCGGCAGCAAATACAGCCTCAGTGTGAAGCTGCTGAGATGAACTAAAGAGAGGAGACTGTTGGGCTATGCATTCATCATGTGTAGCTAGCAAAACGCCTTAAATTTATGAAACAGGCAAACAGTGTGGACTCAGAAGCACCAATGGAATCGTATAACAAACGGCTGGAACTGACAACCTAAATCTTTCTCATTGTTAACACATCCAAAGATTCAAATATGCTTACTCTTACATAAAATTTGGGCTTTATGAGTTGGGTTGCAACAAAAACGGTTATAGTAAAAAAAATAATGAAAATCTCAAATTTATCCAATAATTTTATTGAAAGAGAAAGCAATAATGGGAGAGTGTTGTATTATATGTAACTATTCTATTTGAATAATGAGGACGATAAATTTGCCAGTACTCCTCTTTCCCTTCACTAATGAATTATACGATGTGCAACAGTGTATAAAATGATACAGAACATTATTCCAATCCTCTGAGTTGATCGCTTGTTTCTTTAGAGCAGCATTTTCCATTATAAGAAAATTATGCAAAATTAGAATTTGATTGTATTCGTACAGGAAGTAATAGTACAAGAACACAGAAGTGAAGTAAAAGCATTAGAGTTAACACACTTCAGTAATCAAAACTGAGTTGGATCCACTTTAAAATAAAAAAGACAAACATCTAAATGTTTTTTCTTTTGGATTTTGAATTTTACTTATTTTTTTATACTGCAGTTTCTTATTAGTCATCCATTTTATACACATTAGTGTATACATGTCAATCCCAATCGCCCAATTCATCTCACAACCACCCCCCCACCCCCCTGCCGCTTCCCCCCTTGGTGTCCATATGTTTGTTTACATCTGTGTCTCAATTTCTGCCCTGCAAACTGGTTCATCTGTACCATTTTTCTAGGTTCACATATATGCATTAACATACGATATTTGTTTTTCTCTTTCTGACCTACTTCACTCTGTATGACAGTCTCTAGATCCATCCACGTCTCTACAAATGACCCAATATCGTTCCTTTTTATGGCTGAGTAATATTCCATTGCATATATATATCACATCTTCTTTATCCATTCATCTGTCGATGGGCATTTAGGTTGCTTCCATGACCTGGCTATTGTAAATAGTGCTGCAATGAACATTGGGGTGCATGTATCTTTTTGAATTATGGTTTTCTCTGGATATATGCCCAGTAGTGGGATTGCTGGGTCACATGGTAATTCTATTTTTAGTTTTTTAGGGAACCTCCATACTGTTCTCCATAGTGGCTGTATCAATTTACATTCCCACCAACAGTGCAAGAGGGTTCCCTTTTCTCCACACCCTCTCCAGCATTTCAAACATCTAAATTTCAACAGTGGTATGCATGTAGTTTAAATCATTTCTTTCATTTAGATTACAAGAATCTTAAATATGCATTAAAAGGTATACTTTTAAATGTTTAAATTTATCCCCAATTGATCAAATAATGCAATTGAGAAGTTAGAACGAACACTATTCCTAGAATAAAATTGTGAGCTGTGTATACAGGAAAAGCTTGGAGTAATGTCTTTACTCAAGGAGATCCCAATTCCTTTTGAATTACTTCACAAGAATTTCCTGAGAGTGCGCTATGCGCCTGGGACTGTCCAAGACAGTGGATTCAAATAATTATTATATAGGATGAAATGGCAGGGAGACTGGTCAGCTGGTAAACCAGATAGACTATGATTTCACATAAAAGACATGGTCTCTATACTCAAGGAGCATAATCTAAACAAGGTAATCACGTATCACACATAAACAATGAGGGTAGGTGTTCTTTTCACTGTGTGATTGGGTTAAGAAGTATTCAGAATGACTGAATTTTGCCTATAACCCTACCCATGAAAAGAGGTAAAGGTGGCTCTGTGGTCACATGGGAAGTGGATACAGGTGAGACAAAGAGAAAGTGATGCTTTTCTCTTGAAACTTCCCTGCCCCTCATTCCTCTGACTCCCTCAAAAAACACTGTGCTGTGAGTAACACTACAAATCCCGAGGCTGTTTTCATTAGTCACAGATACCAGAAGAAACAGGATGACAATAAACTAATCTCTTCTTGGATTTGTGAGGACATCATATCAGATTCGAATTATAAAAACACCCTGAGGATGCAGCTAAAGGTAAAGCTCTGGACAAGCATCTCGAGACCAAGTTTTGTGTGAAATCTGCTCCTCTCTCCTTGGGTGGGAATGCAAGTGGGGTGAACAGAAGTTCCCTCCAACTCTAGGAATAACAACAGTAAGTGGGAAAGGACCCCTTGGAATGAGGTGTTGGATGGGAAATCACAGAGGTGGCGTGGAGCGTGTGTCCTCACTTAACTCCCGAGAGAAAGCAGAAAGACTGAAATGCAAAGAGCACGTGGCATTGACTTGGAAGAAGTACCCATATGTCTTCCAAGGAGAATACAGTTTGTTGGTGGAAGGATCAAAGACCCGGCAAGGCTCAGTCCCTGAACCACCACTCCACTTCCATGTCCCCTTTCTCCCTTCCTCAACTCCCACCATCCTTGGCGTTCAGGGTCCTCACAATCCTCCTCCATGCACCCTTCCTTCTGCCATGCTCACCTCATCCCACCAGTGTTCACCTGCTGCAAGCAGCGTAGCACGGCAGTTGTGAGCTACGTTTACTTAGACCTCAACTGGAATCCTAGCTCTGCTTTGCCAGCAGAATATCTCTTACCACCACCTCTTCCCACAGCCAAAAAAAAGTTAGCTTTTTGAAACTGGAGCATTTTAAACAATTCCATTTCCAAAGAGAATCATCATGGATTTACGTTTGCATAATTCAAACCTCACGTGGGTGTTTTTCATGGTCACAGAAACAACCCCAAAGTAACAGAGAAGCTCCAACGCTAGCAAGACAGAGTGTGCTTGCAGACTTTATAGTGACTTTTTAAAAAAAGCTTCTCCCTATCAAGGTTTAAAAATCTTAGGGTCAAAGTTTCAGGCTGAGCAGGGATCCTGTTTCCTCCTAGTTTACCTACCACGTATCTTCATTGTTAAGGTCAAGCTCAGGAAAGACACTACCTGTGGGAAGTTCTACTAACCACGTGTCCCTATTGTGGAGGCAGGACAAGCAGCGTGTAATGTCTCATAGCACCTGTGGAAGATGACGCTATTTTCGCTGCACCCTGGGGAGGGTGGCCTAGGCGCCTGTGCCACCCGGAGGGCTGAGGGATCAAAACCACCCCACCCATAGCTCACCCGTGGGCCCCATACCCAGGCTGAGAAGTCCTAACTTAAACGATCAAAGTAAAATTTAGTATTTGTAGAAAAGAGGACATCTCATGACTCCACTACGAATGCCCCACCACTGACTCCAAAGAACTCGGTTGCCTTCCTTCTGACTAAATCCACTTCACCATTTCAGCCTGTTCCATATTGCATAAAACACACATAAAGCCAGACCTGTGATGCTCACTCGTCACGCGCTAGCAAACAGCAGTTCCAATTATGTAGAAATGGACTTTGAAATTTGGTCACTGAAATTTAGGGGAAGACAATTCAGTCAACAGAATATTTTCATTTCATCTCACAGCCTGACTCATGTGAGTCAAGTTTTCTTTCAACATACAAAATCAGATCTACGGAAATCAGAGAATACAGGACAGCAGTCTTTCTATGCACTGTGTAGTGGCTGGAGCTAACTAGAATTTTTTATAGCCAGGACTCAGTTAAAACAATTCTTCTGTGGGGAAAGACTTAATTACAAAGTGATATCATAGTGTAGTTAGTGAGTAGGCCCTGTCTTCCTAAGTCAGTTCTTCCCTTGCTCTTTGGGATTATCACAATCACCTGCTATGTGATCAATCTCCAACTCATCGAGGGCCTCTTCTTAGTGTCCCCAGGCCAATGATCACTCCCACATCGTTATGGTCACATGTCCACAGTATGCTAAAAGTACATTACTTCATTTAATCTCTATAACAATCTTATGAGGGGGGAACAACGCACCCATTTCACAGATGAGGGCACTCGGTTTAAGGAGATTAAATAATTTCTCCCAGATCAGGCAGACAGTAAATGGTGGAGGCTGATTTGAATCCCCAGACTCCCAGGACCTGCTTTTATCATTATGCAGCACTGTGTCATATTTAAAGAACAGCAGCTAGCGATGAAGAATAACCTTCACTTGTATAATGCTTGACAGTTTTACGAAGCACTTTCACATCCATTATTTTACTTAATCCTCCGCAATAACTCTGCAAACTATTATGATCCCCACTTTATAGGTAAGGAAATCGAGGCTCAGAGAGGGAAAGTCATTGAGCCAGAAATCCAGAGAAACTTCAGGTTTCCTAAGACAAGATGAAATTCGTTCAGAAACACTAACACACAATGAGGTTGCATGATGGTAAGGAATGAACATGGACTTTGAGGTCAAAGATCTGAATTAGATTTCCTGCTCTGTCCCTTTGCAGTTAAGTGACCCCGGGCAAGGCATTTAACCTGTTGAGCCTCCATTTTGCATGGGTGAAACGGGCATGACAATAATATCTTATAAGGTATGGATCCAGTGAGGTACTGTGCGTAAAAATATTGTGTAAATTATCCAGTGCAATACGAACGTTAATAATAGCAACAGCAACAAGAATAAAACTTGTGATGCTTATAAGTATGTTAGTGTTATTGCGTGTTCATTTCAGCCTCTGCAGGATGCAAACACAAGAAGACACTCAAGGCAGACCTTCAAACAGCTCATGAGGATTCAGATTCTTGTGATGAGATCTGAAATTCAGGTCTTCAAATGCAAAGCACAGTATTTTTCCTGAACCTCTGCTAGGTGGACGTCACTGTCCTCTTTTCATCCACCAAAACCAATACCCCAAACTGTCATCATCATGTACCTCTTTAATGTAATTTTCACATTACGTTACATCTTCAATCTAATTTATTTATTTAGATAAATTATTAATTTCGATAAATCTTTGAACATAATGACTACCTTGTTGTTAGCTACCGTTCATTTCTCACGTGATCTTTCCTAAAATCCCACCCAAACATGCCAAATCTGAGATGCTATGACCCCCTGATGGAACTCCAACCTGGCTGTAGAGTAGTTCCCGTCATTCCAGTGGGCGTTAATGGGACAGGAGATCCATTTGAAGACAATGAATATTGTGCTGAGGAATAGACACGACTCAACCTCAATTAAGTCAAGACTAACACAGCACCCAAAGCAGCCACCTCTACAATATCCAACTGAAGTTGTTCCAACAGGATCCAGCAAGAAGCACCGTTTAGACGCCTCTACTTCTGCAGGCCACTGAGGCATGTCCTGTTGGATGCACACCAGCGAAGCCTTGGTGCAGTTCTGATACCTCCTCCTCCCCACTGTAACTTGGGCAAACTCTGATTAGTCTAAGCCAACGATGGTGGTTGTATTCCTCTTGCACAGAAATGATTTGAGCAAGGCTTGAGCCTCAGTTTGGGCCAATGAAATGTTGAGTGGAAGGCTGCTAGAGGCCTTGAGGAGAGGCTTTCCTTGCTGATAAAACGGGAGCACAGGAAAAGAAACAGCCTTTTCCCACAGTTCCATGTGATGGTTGAATCTGCTGTGGTCATCTTGTGACCATAAAACATTAAGATGATGTGATACTGAGGATATGAGAAAAGAGAAAAATCCTTGATGACATTACTGAGCCACTCATTGGGCTGTTGCCCGAAACTTTCAGTGCTGTGAGATAATAAATTTTCCCCGTGGCAAGTCACGGTTGGAGATTTTGAGCCTCACACCTGGAAGTGTCCTAACTGGGACATCAGGGAAACAACCACAGTTCTACAGCCATGTAGATTATTTCTTCCTCCTTAAGTCTATTTTCCAGGGGCCCCTATTCCCACTGGGCTTGGGGGAAAATGGCTATACACTTATAGTTGTATGAAAAAAGCTTTGATTTGAAGGACTTGCCACCAGCAACTCCCAGCCTCCTCCTCCAATGAAATGAGATGTTCATTTCATGAAATACCCAAAAGGCATGGGTTTGACCCCAGAGTGTGAAGGAGGTCTGGTCAACTTCCTTTTTTGTGTGTCCCAATGGCTTGTAAAAAAGTGAAGAAATGCCAAAACAGACTTCCAAACATTGTGATGTACTCTTAAGTATTGATGTTTAGCAAATTATGCTTTTATAATACATGTAAAAATTCAAAGCACTTTAAATTATGCTATTTAGAAGTGAATCACAGGATTCATAAAGAATATTAAGTCATAGTGCATCACAGATGCTGTGGTCCAGGGACTCAATTAAAGTGGCATAATGAACTTCCCACCCATCAAACTCATCAGTCTAACTCTGTGAGTTAATGTGTAAACTTGACTGGAGACAATAATGACAAAAGTCTGAGTGTGTGGGCCTTTGTGAATATGAGGTAGTTTACTAAAAACGAACAAACAAACAAACAAAAAACGTTTCCCCGTCTGCCTTCTATCTCACTCACTCTGGTTGGCTGCTGTGATTTTCTTGTTATTTACCGTATTTCTATAGAGCACTGCCTATTAGACACTAACTCATTTGATACTCAGAACAACCCTCTGAAGGAGGTCCTACTATCCTCCTCATTTTACAGGGGAAGAAACTGAAACACAGAGAGGTTAAGTGAGTTATTCAAGACCACACATCTAATAAGTGGATAAGTGGTGGAGCCAGGATTAAGATGGAGGGCCATAGCTCCAGAACTCATGTTCTTAACCAGTCCATTATGCAGTCTCTGTGCTGATACAACCGTAAAAGTATGGGGGTTAAGAGAAGTGAACCTGGAGGACAGAACGGGTAAGGCTCTTTCAAAGCCAGAGAGCATGTGAGACATGTTGGTGTCACAGTATAATCATTGTGTAAGGTGGGTGTGGTCTCTTCTGCTCCTTTCACCCTGAAGTGTGTGCACACGTGCATGTGCTCGTGTGTGTGCTCTGCACACCAGGCGTCAACGTAATCGTGTAGCAGCATTTGTCAGCGATGTGGGTTTACCTCCCTTTGCTCTTATAATCTCCTCAGTAAGACTTTTCAAAGCTACTGTTTTGCTCTGTAACAATTATTTCTAACCAGGCTTTGACTGCTGAGGAGAAACAAGCCCTTAAAATAATTACGTTATTCTGAAATAAGGTCATTTGTCTTTTTCTTTTAAAACAATTTTCATGTTATAATCACTTCAATTGTTTCTAGCTTAGGATTCATAAACGGCTCTGCAGAATGGATGGTCTCCATGGTCAGAAATGTTTCCCCAAAGAACCAAAACGAATTACTGGAAGAGACCTGTCACAGGAGTCCATTCTCCCCACTGAACAGGACCCGGAAGAGGGCTGATGGGGGCAAGTGCTACAGGGCCTTGTGGAACTCCTTCTGGGGCCAAGTTTGAAAAAAAGGAATATTATGGAATAACTGTTCGATCACAGACCATGGTGTCCAACAGATCTGGGTCCAAATCCTGCTCTGCCACTCAGCTGTATGGCAGGCCATTTATGTACAGTCTCAGAGCCTCGGCACTGTCTCCAGCAAAAGAGCAATAATGACGAGTGTGCGGTACACATGCCGTTATAAAAGAAACGTACATAAAGGGTCTTTACATATACAGAGGGACGAGAAAAATTTGCCCTCCCTCTGCCTCTATTCGGGTCCCTCCCCAAGAAGCACTTATGTCACTGGTTAAGTTTCCAGGCTACTAATTTGCCAAAAGCAAGGACTGCAGTTTGCTGAGGTCCAATGCCTTCCCCCTGCTTCTTGTTTTGCCCTGGCTCCAGAGATAAGCAGAGATCTCTGGCACTTTCTCCCTCATCCCTTCTGCTTACTTGTAGTGCAGAGACTATCCCTCCCGGCTTAGCAGCTGGATGGTGGGGACACTGAGATTTGAGCCGAGAGGGTGGAGGAGGCCTCACTTGGGCCTTGAACCTTCCACTCCGACCTGATCACCAGAGAGGCCTGCCCTGCTTGTCTGGCTAACGATAAGAGGCATTTTGATTCCTTGAGGTCTGTGTATTAACAGCTCCCAGGAAAACCCCAAGGGGGAGGAGAGGGGCTTGCAAGGGCAGGATTTGGATATTTCCAGGTCTTGGCTACAACATCAACTATCTCTTGGAATAAAACGGCAGCCAGCACACACCAGAAGGAAGCCCACTCTCCTAAAAGAAGGCTATGCAAAATCCTCCTTCGAGCTGCTTCAATTCCAGAGACAGGGACACTTCCACTCTCCTTTTAAAAATCCCCTTTCCTGCAATAGCAACCAGACAGCACTTGGCTGGAGCTTTCCAACACACCCTCAGCGACCCTTCCCGCCTGGAAGTGGCTGGTGGGAAGTGGGCAGCCCCTGCATCTCGTCTCTACCAGGCAATGAGGCAGGGCTGTCTTTCCTGGGAGGTGTCTGCACTTGACTCTGAGAAATAATATGAACTGTAAAGGTGTCTCCACTCGATGACACCTTCCCATACTAGCAGGCTCTCTTTGTCAGCAGGTAGTCAGACTTTTTTAGGGTGATAACATCTAGGTTTCTTTATTTCATCAGAAACAGATCTAAATGCAGAAATGGCCAGAGTGCCATCACATGTTTCTATGCTCTATTAAAAACTACACAAAGCCCAAAGGTAGAAACAATGCAAATGTCCACCATCAGATCAATGGATAAATAAGATATGCTGTATATATGCAATGGAATATTATTCAGCCTGCTATACCATGGATGAACCTTAAAGACATTATGCTAAATAAAAGAAGCCAGAGACAAAGGGACAAATTTGCATGATTCCACTTATATGAGTACCCAGAATAGGTGAATTTCCAGAGAGAGAAAGTAGAATAGAGGTTGCTGGGCAAGGAGAAAGGAGGTGAGTGAGGAATTAGTGCTTACTGTGTATAGTGTTTCTGTTTAGGGCAATGAAGTTCTGGATGGATAGCGGCCACGGTTACACCATATTGTCAGTGTACTTAATGCCACCAAATTTTGCACCTAAAAATGGTTAAAGTGGTTAATTTGATGTTATGTATATTTTACCACGAAAGAAAGACAGACAGAAAGAAAGAAAGGAAGGAAGAAAGGGAGGGAGGGAGGGAGGGGGAGAGAGAGAGAGGGAAAGGGAAGAAGGAAGGAAGGAAGGAAGGAAGGAAGGAAGGAAGGAAGGAAGGAAGGAGGGAGGGAAGGAAGGAAGGAAGGAAGGAAGGAAGGAAGGAAGGAAGGAAGGAAGGAAGGAAGGAAGGAAGGAACCACCAAGCAGTCTTGGGATAACAATTCCATGGAAAGGGAGAGTCCCAGAATTCCAATCCGCTTCCCGGCATCTAGATGTCGCTGGGGCAGAGCTTTTCTGAGTGATCAAGAAAGATCAAAGCCAGAGGAAACAATGGTCTTCGCAAGACCTGGCAAAGGGCACTTACTAAAGCAGTGTTAACTGACAAAATAATGGACTCCGCGATTGTTTCTGTTCATGCAGGAGGATTAGCACGCCCCAGAGACAGGGAGGGGCAGAGGACTCTGCTTCCAAAGGCCCCTCAGTCCTTTGACCAAACAGTAACCAAGTAAGCCTGTTGTCGTCTTCAGCACATGATTTATGACCATAGATATTATTTATTTCCAAATTAGAGCTATAAATTCTCCAGACATTTCTAAAAAAGAAGATTTTCCTCAAACAATGGCATTTTGGGGCTACCATAACTATAAAATTGAATTCCCTCATTTCTGCTCATGAAATATAAAAAAGTTTCTGACTTCACTGTGCCATTATAAACAGATTTCCTGCTAAATATTTTCTGGGTTATGTTAATTTCTTGGCCTTCTAAAAAATCCTGGCTAAGAATACAATAAATGATAAAATATGTATATATAATTCTTTATCCATGAAAAAAATGCCAGCTGTAATTTAGCGGAGTTGAATAGAAAGTGCATAATTTATATCTGCATCTTTATTCCTAATAAAGACTGTAAAAGTAATGAAAATATTCTGGAGGTTGTAGTCATGGAGACACCACTACCTCTAAAGTGTAAAATATAATTTGTCGAGGAAGGTCTAATAAGACAGAATGAAAACTAACAAAGAGAAGCAAACCTAATCAAAATCTTTCAATTCTAGTTTCTCCTCTTTCAATCTGGATGATTTCATAAAAACTCAGTGCTCGGAAGTAACCACAACAAACAGTGATTTCCAAACCTGGTAAACTGAAAAAGAAGCTTCAGACTAGTTAGAACACAGAAAAGAAACCCATGCATCAAAAATCCAGAGGCAGTAGTCAGATAAATCATCCTGTGTACTTTCATTTCCGAATGGAGTCATCTTACACTTTATTTTAACCAAGTAATGTGTTTTGACTAGATTCTAACTCTGATGGACCCCGAGGTGGGGAAAGGGAGCTACACGATGAATAATAGATCAAGAAGATGCAGCCCCGACTCTGTAAGAGCTAACAGTCTAGTGCACAGACATGTGACGTGGGCTCCAAATGGGAACCATGCAGGGAATTTTAAAAATTCTAGTCATCACGTTAAAAATGAAAAAGAAACAGGTGAAATAAATTTAAATAACATTTCATTTAACCAAAACGTAGCCAACACATTTGAAATGATCATTTTAACATGCAATCAATTTTAAAATTATTAAATACTTTGCATTCCTCCTTTTATTTGTTCTAAATCTTTGAAATTCAAAGTGTATTTTGTACTAACAACACATCTCAGTTTGGGCCAGTCAAATTTCAGATGGTCAAGAGTCACACGTGGCTAATGCTACTATATTGGACAGAGAGGAAATTGGGAGGTATAGAAAATATACAAATAGCTCAAAAGCAAGACTGTCCCTCAGCAGGGCTATAAAGAGCCATAAATAAAACATCTGGAGCATCTTCAAAGAGGTGGTTGCATCTGAATTGAATCTTGAGAGGTCTTTAAGTTAGGAAATGCTATACTCAGACTTGCATTATATGAAGAGCTGACTGGATGGCTGGGAAAAGGACAGAAGGAATCAAGAGTCTAGGCAAGAGAGCTGGGAAGGCAGGCAAAGGCCAGGGTGGATTTAAGAGATCTTTTGGAGGTGAAATTAGGAGACACGGCGGCTGACTAGAAATAGAGTAGAAGACACTGTACATGTTTACCCAGCAGCCATTTCTCTTTCCTTCCCTGTTAACAAGAAATTGATTCTGTTCAGGTGCCCTGCATCCTCTGCAATACCTTGAGTTTTCTTTGTTTTTTTTTGGAGGCAGGGGCAGGGGTGGGGAGATGAGAGGCTTCCCAGCCCCAGGAGGGTGAATCTTGATTAGCATAAGCCAATTAAAATAATTTTATCTTATCATTGACTGGCTTAGAAAGGAACACGGAATCCAGTTTTAGCCAGTGAGGCTTACTGGGTAGACAGCAAGGTGGGACTCTGAGAAGGGCTTCTTAGATATTAAGAAAAGATACAGGGAAGAGATAGCCTCTTGCTGTCTCTAGTGTGTGGTGAGAAGGTAATGCCTGGCCTACGGCAGCCAACGTCATCCTGAAGTGAGTCCACCAACATCTGAGAATGACAGAGTGGAAATATGGACTCTTGATGCCATTATCAAACCACGGAATTAACCAATCTTGGAAACACTCCACCTCTGGACATCTTGTTTTGTGAGAGAATGTTTGTATGGATTATTTAAGACCTGTGGGGTTATCTCTTACTTGCAAGTAAGAGTTTCTTAACAGATAGGAAAAGGGAAGAATCTAGACAATGCCCCAACCACTGGTAACAACCATAATAGCTTTCTTTTGTTCAGCATGTTATATAGTATGTGAAGCTCTTTCACCTGATGTCTTCATGGAATCCTCTTAACAGCCCAGGGAGGTGTTTAGGCAGATACTATTGTCTACTTTCACCCGCACAGTATCCCTCTCCCCCATTCTCCTTTGCATTCCCAGCAACTAGTATAGTACCTGGAATAATAATAACTGCTATCAATTCTTGAGTTTTGCTATGCGTTAGAAACTGTTCAATATTTCATATACAAAATCTGACTTCATTTCCTCATTTGCAGGAGCTTAAAGCAGCTCTGTGAGTTGGGTTATTATTACCACCACATAACAGATGAAAAAACTGAAGCTCAGAGGGGTTAAATGATAAGTTCAAGTCTCAGAGTTGGTGACAGAGCCACAACTTGACCCCAAGTATGTCTCTCTGTAAAGGTTATGCTCTTTATCACCATGACACCATGGCACAGAGCAAGTCCCTCCGTTTACTGAATGAATGAATGAATGAAGGGATGCTCAAGGAGATGAAGTACCTCGCATAATGTCATCCAGCTAAAGACAGATCCATGACTTGATGCCAGTCTTCTACCCTCAAGGCCATTGCCCTTCCTACCACATCCTATGACTATCATTTTTTCCAGCTTTATTGAGGTGTAATTGACAACCCATGACTATCATTTCTTTGCCACTTGGTTAGACATCACCTTGAATGATCCCTGGCAATTTCTTTGCGTATGAGTCTTTTCTCTGCGACCGGATTGTCAATTCCTGGAAGTGGCACGGCTTTTTTGTAGCTCCCACAACAATCAAGACAATGTATTTTTCACAGTTAATAGCTCGATTTTTAAATATAGTGTCTTCAGATTATAGATCTATCATGGTTAGGATGACCATGACTCCTGGTGTACCTACAATGTCCTGGTTTACACCGGTTACCCTGGCTTTATTAGTAATAGAGCAATATTAATACACTCCAAAATATTCCTGTTTGAACAATAAATTGAATGGTCACCTTAATCATGGTAAATAAGAGCTTGGTTTGTCCTGTCCAGCTATGCTCTGTCAACAATGCCCGGCACAGCTGCCTCTGGATAAAGATGAATCCAACAGCCATCAAGGTTCATATTTAACAGTGGAACACAGAGAGCTTTCAAGCACAGTGCCTACCAAACTTCACCACCTCTTTTGTCTACCATTCACCCCATACTCTCCTTTCTCTCAAAAATCTCTTTTTCTTTGTTTTACTGGTTTCCCTTCCAGCAGCCACTTTCTAGACTGTACCTCACATCCTAAGTCTTGCTGGCAGAAACGAGGTAACAGGTTTTGAAAAGCTAGGGAAATACTTTACTGTCTAGCTGCTATTCTTGGCTGAAATCCCTTTCAACTGAGGATCAACACTCCCTTGTAAACAGCAAAAGAGGAAGAAACAAACCTTTTGTGGCTAAACATGTACCTTTTGGCCTCTATGTTGTGTTTAAGTATATGTATATGTCTTGGGAATGCAGGGCTACATGGTAAACCAGAGTTGTTGCTGTTATTGTTTTAACCAGTGAAAATGTACAGTAGTAGCATCAAGAGATTCCCAATGGATTAATGCCATTGTGAGCTCAGCTCGAACTACTTTGAATTCTGGAATTATGACTGATATGGGGAGAATAAAAGCAAAATAATTCCTAAACACACTATACATATTGAGGTGTCTTATCAGAGGGGACCTGTCAGAGATTAGCTTTTTGTTCCCCCTCTTTTTTAATAACACAAATGGAAAAATCAGATCAGAAGTGGCCTCATTTATGAGTATAAATGCAGGGCTAGTGGCCCTACTGTCTATGGAAAGAAGTGTTTCAAGATCTTTCATTCTGAGGACTTAACAGAAATCAGGTCCACTATTTGGGTGAAAGACCTCGGGGAAAAGATTCCATGAGGTGGCAGATGCTTAAGAGGCTTTGACTCAGCACAACTGGGGCTGAGCTGTGTTCTGAGAAGTGGTTGCATAGGTGAACCCTCTTGGTTGGGATACCCTCTTGGCCTAAGGGACCAACAGGACCAGCTAGGATTCCCTGCAGCAATGGACAGCAATGACTGTCAGACTGCATGGGGCCAGTTTTCAACATCACCGCTGAGCGACAGTGAGAAGCAAGTACGTGGTGGACCAATGAGACCTCAGCAATCTAGGCGAGGCATGTGAAAGTCAAGGGCTGTTGTTGGACTGAATGAGCCCTAGAGACTGCTGAACAATTAAGAGAAGGGCTCAGATCAAGAGAGACACATTGGCCTGCCTGCTGATAGAGTGGGGTGCATGAGAGTTCCAAAGATTTAAGTAAAAATTAGGAGGAATGCAATTTCACTTGAATCCCAGTTTGTAGAATAATTCTCACTAGTTACAAATGCATCTGATGAGAATCTGGCTGGATGAGATTATTCTGGTAAGAATCTGGCTCAAACACACACTATACAAAGTGTGTTTTCTTTCATGATTATTAACTGCATCCCATTAGAATCTCTACTCTTTAATATGTAAGTTATTGACTCTTATTTACCCATGGCGATGAATCCTGCCACACAGCTGTCTTTCCAATAAGGGTGCTGCTAGTAACTTCTGGAAGAATTAACAAAGTCAAAGGCAATAGATTCATACGTCTCTGTCTTCTTTTGAAGATTTTGCTATTCCTTCATGAACATCTTTCCAATAAGCAGAAGCCATCTCATGCTGTAATTCGTTTTCCTCTCCTTGTTTCCTCTTGGGTTTCATGTAAATATTTACATATCACCACTCACTCCTACTGTTTACCTAAGATGGCCTTTGGATCCCATCCTCAGCCTCTCATCAGATAACCTCATGTTTTCCATTACCTAATATCGCCTCTCATAACATTTCCACTTTGACGGGAAAAACAACTTTCCAAAGTCAAGTGCTGGTCTCTCTTTTAAAAAGAAAATTAGTTGAACATTCAAGGTACCATGAGAATATTGTCCAAAGCTGTTCATTACTTTCTCACTGTTCACTCAATTTTCATTATCTCTCTGGAAGATAATACAGAGCATGATTTCACCCCCGAAGGCTGCCTGACCAACTGCTCAGAGAGTGCTTGCCATTACTGGCCCTGTGATTTCTTTTCCCAGAGAATATGATGCAGTGGAGGAGAAAGGCAAGAAGAGAAATGGCTGTCTTTCTTTCTTTCTCTCTTTCCTGTCACTGATGAAGTATTTTGAATTCCAATGGTCTGAAAGGTCTCACTTTCCCATGAAATTATTTCTCACTTGTCATTCTCCATCACCTCCACTTCCAGACAGTCACCAGTTTTTATCAATTTTATCTCGGAAAAATGTACGGCATTGTTTCCCCTTATTCCATCCTTTGCCTGCACTCTGCCTTCATTGGTTCTCAGCAAAATGCTCAGATGCACAGGCTTTCACCGAGTACCGACAGAGTGAATGAGAACGTCAACTCTTCCTTGCACTAGTGTATTCATTTCCTAAGTAGTTTCCCCTCTAGACTATTCCCCATATGGCTATCAGAAAAGCTACTTTCTAAAACTCACATCTCTATGCTGCCTTCTTGCTTGCAAACACCAATAACACCCCACTGTCTTTAATGTCAAGTCTAATCCCTCAGTTTGACATTACAAATCACTTCACAATCTGGTCCCAACCTGTCTTTTCTAAAGCTCTTGACCCTCTCTCCACTCACTCCTGCCCCAACCCTAGAGAGGGGCAGGCTCTTCTCATGTGGCCCTGAGCTCTTGCCTCACCACAGTGTCTCCTGCTGTGGTCTCAGCCCCACTACCCTTCCTCATACTGCCCAGATGTCTACCCAATAAAACCCAAATCAACTGATTACTCTTCAGTTACAAATGATCATTCATGGAGCATGTTCTAGGTGTCAGACGCTATCTGGAGGACATTATACACCATTCCAGTATGCCTTTTAATCCCAATAATAACAGTGAAAGTTAGGTATTAATTCACTGACTAACTTGTTTACCCAGTTAATAAGGACAGATCCAGGATTTAACCCCATACATCTGCTATCAAAGACCAGGTGCTCTTACCCACCAGGTATGTGACAACGCCCTCACTCTACCCCACCGCATCCATCACCATGTGTCTCTAGCACGTATCTTTGCAACTGTGCTTACTACCTTACAAGAGAGCTGCTGTTGACAGACGAAGGTTCCCTGGAGGAATTATGAACACGGCAACAGCAAGGCTGGTCCTTACAGATCTGCGTGTCTCTAGTGCTCAGCGTAGTGCTGGCACACAGGGTGTGCAAAACACTTTTTCTTTTGGTAATTGAACTTGAATCTGTGCATCCAGTAATAGGAAGAAGCTCTGCCCCAATTAAATCAGGTAGGTGAGCCACACGTAGGTCTCAGAGCTCTTTTACCTCGAAAGAATAAATCCAGTGACTCGCTGGATAAGAAGGCGGCTGAATCTCCTCTTCCATCTCTCACCTACTTCATACACATTTGTAACTCACCTATAGGAACCTGGCATTGTAATGTTCACGGCAACCACCTGCAATTCGACCAAGCATACAAGCAGAAACCACCCACGTTTTCAGTAACAGCATTGCTTAATCTGAAATGCTTTTTGGAAGACAAAGAAGCATTCATGAAACAGTAGTGAATGTTGATACTGAGAAAGTTTTACAACAAAGTGTCTTGCTGATTTACACAGTGCTTCCATGCCAATGACTAGAAGGAATTTTTATAAAGATTCTCGCTGGAAAGCCTAGGCAACATGCCAGAAAGGTTGTCAAGAGTCTTTAAAGACAAGGAAACTGAGGGAGAGAGGAAAGGGCAGGGGAGGAAGTAGGAAGTGAAGGAGTAGTGGGGGGAGAGACTTGGCTTTAATCCCTGGTACATAGGAGAAATTGTAAGTAGTAAAATTAAGACAACATGCCATTCCCACCCCCCACCCCCCAACCCCAAGGAGCTCTCATCTGAATTCCAGGTAGGTCTTGGGAAAATACCAGGTACCTGCCTAGTCTCAGTGAGGGACAACAATGTTTTCTTTTCTACTCTTATTTCAATTCAACCATGAGACAAAGAGTTCTGGAGAGCAAGAAGTGGGGAGCTAAACATACATCCCCTAGAAGACCAGAAAAAGTCATCAAAGTTTCAGGTCACCCAACTGAATTTCCAGGAGTTACAGCCACTATTATTTCCTTCCCTTGTATGAAAAGATGTGAAAATGTACAGCTACCCCCAAAGCTTGACTTGGGTAGCAAAATCTGACACTCAGAATGCTGGATAAAAATGTATCATCAGTAGGCCACATCAGAGGAGAGAGGATGGCCTGGTCCCTGATTAAACAGTTCCCAATACTTACTCTCCCTTAGTAATTCAATAAAGGGCAACCATTCCTGCATTCTGATACTGAATTTCCAAGGCCATACTAGACCTCAAGAAGTTAGTCAAGATGGTGGCCCATGAACAAGCTGACCCAAGGTTATGGCTTCAGTCCCCTTAGCCTGGTCCTGACATGATTCTCCAAGAGCTACCGACTGATAATACACACATTAGGTCTGGTTAGAGAACATCTCATCCCATTTCTCCCAGTGGAACACCTCAGATACTGACAATTTGTGATGACAAGAACATGTAGCCTGGATTTTCCACTCCTCCCACGCTGCTTGGCTGGCCTGGCTAGCAACCGACTTTAGTTTTACAATGCTTATTACTGCGGCTTTCCCTCCTGGCCAGTGGGCCCTGAAGCAGCTGGAAACAGAGCCAGCTGGGGGCCCAGCCGACCAGCCAGGCACTTGGAACCTTCTACGCTAGCAGAAGAAAAGAACTGGCCAAAGGCCATACTGCTAAATATTCTGGGAAGGGTAGATGACGAGACAAGGGGGACGGGACCTCCATTCATCCTAAAACAAATGCAAACTGACAAACAGATTAAGGGTAGCTGAGGTTCCAGGAGAGCGTCTGGGTAACTTAACCAGATGCAGTCTACTTCTTGCTAATTCAGATAAATGAAGAAAGGCCAGTGTGCATCAGTGAAATTCCAAAACCGTAGAGCATAGACTGTTTTTTTTAAGTCCACAGAGCAACTCAACTTTATGTTAACTGTAAGCTTCACGCTGAGGTGCGGTTGTGCCCTCTGCTACTGAATCTGTGTCTCATTTGGCATAAACAGCAGTCATTTAAATTCAGCCGTTCATGAACTTAACTCCTGCAAATGTTTGCTCTCATGAATATGATAAACATCACCCCTTATCCTATTGTTGACCCTATTTATTTACCCAGCTTGGCCTTCCTTCAAAGGCATCATAGAGATAAACCCAGCCCAGTTCAGGTCAAATGAGTATAAATCGTTAGCAGAGTGCTAGGAGATGAGGTTTTTCCTTGATAGCTCGAAGCCTTGTGTTTTGTCCCCTTCCTCATGGGAGCTGTGAAAAGTTTGAACAGATGTTCAGATTCAGGGGGAGAGAGCACTTTACTGCTGCTCTATTTACTTCCCCCAGCAGGATCCGTTTTCATCTCCTTGTGGACTAGAGAGAACAATTCTACCAGCTTAACTGCTATCTGGGGGAGGGGAAGTCTGGGATCCTGGTTCCCATGAAGCATGATGAATTAAGAAAGGAATGCAGTATGCCATGAAACCACATTTACCTCTGGCTTTCTGTTCCCAAAATTAGGTCAGCAAATTTGCGCTTGATCTCTGGGTACATTAATGAAGCAGCCTCTCAGCTGGAACATGAGTCCTTTGTAGTCCGAATCTATCTTCTGCATCTGTTTTACAATAGGCGGCCCCTCTAGCTTGGCTTGAAGGGGTGTGTAAGTGTAGAGAGCCAATCTATGACCATGTTGCCTTTTGACATTTATTTCCCTGCAGTATTTACCCTGGGATTGAATAGTGTTTGTTTCGGGCATTATAATAAAAACTCTCCACAAAAATCTCTTGGATGAAAGTGCATGAACCAAATCACCCAATCAACAAATATTTATTGAATACCCAGCATGTGCAAGGTGCTGAGAGCGTAAGATTCAGCCCTGCCCTTTAAGACCTTATTATTTAGTTCGTGACAGAAATATTTACAGATATGTCCAAGCAAGGGCTTTTATTTGTCTCCCAACAGTCAATCTCTCCTTCCCTTTAGTACTCAAATCCCCCAAGCTGGGCATATGGCTGCCCTACAGACTAGGTTTCTTGGCTTGGCTTAAGTACGGTCATGTGACTAAGTTCTGTCCAATGGGATATGAGTAGAAGTGAGATGTGCAGGTGCTGGGTCGTGTCCCTAAAAGGAATCCATTTGCTCACAGTTCCTACTCCCCCCCTTCCTAGGGCCTGAAACGTATAGGCGGGGGTGGGAGCCAAATTCTGCCATCTTGAGAACAACACAACAGGGGATGGTGCGGAAGGAGCTGGGCCCCAAATAACCTTGGGAGACAACCTTCTCTCTCCTGATTGCTTATCAGCTGGGGCAGGAGAGAGAGAGATGGGCTGGGGGGGTGAGGGTGAAAGGAAATCCTTCTATCTTTTTTAAGCCACTGTTATTTAGTCTCTGTTAAAGCAGTGGAATCAAGATTTCAACTAATGCATACACACTTCCCCTAACAGACCAGAATTTTCTGGAAGCCTCTTTAGTTCCCCAGCCCCATCATGGAGCCACAGAGAGTAACTGCTCACCTTATATTTGCGGATGATGATATAAAGATATAGTTAAGAAAAACTCCATTTTGCTCTTGTGAAATAATTTAATCCCACTGTAAGTATTATAAGAAGATAAAAGGATTACCTTACAAGGAAAGCTCTTATAAGTAAGTGACGTCTGGCTTGGCTTCTTAAGGGTGGGGGACACAATGTTAATCTATTAGTGTCTGAAAGGTGGAAATATTTCACAGCAAGGAGATTTTATCAGATGACTGAAAGGCAATGAGATAAGAATAAGAGAATAAACCTTTTCCTATGGTCAAGCATAATCATGTAAATTAGCACTGGGCTATAGACACTGCTATCTGGATAAGGTCTACTTTTAATAAAAAAATGGAAAATAGGTGTCCAACAATCATTTGCAGAAACTTAGCTAACCTCAGCGCTTCTTGCCTGTGACTCTGTTAAATACTGTTTTAGAATAGCTTTACTACTAATAATGGTGTCACCCTGGTAAATTCCTCAATTCCTTTAAGCCTCGGTTTTCTCATCTCTACAGTGGCAATTCAACCAAAATCATTTACTGCAAGTATACTACATCTCAGGCACTGTTCTAGGCATTCTACCCGAGGCAGACAGAAAAACGACAGTCAGAACAAATAAGGAAATTATATGGTATATAAGAGGTGAGGAGTGCTTAGGGATAAAATCACAGCAAAGGAGAGCAAGGGTGCTGGTGGCAGCAATCTCAAATATGGCGTCCACAATAGTCCCCATGAGCAATGATGGTGGCTCACATTAGGCTATTAGCAATGGAAGTGGCCAGCTGTGGTTGAATTCTGGATATGTTTTGAAGGTAAACAGAATTTTCTGACAAGTTGTCTGTGAGGCGTGAGCGGAAGAGAAGAGTCAAGGATGACACCAAGGTTTTTGACTTGAGACGAACTGGAAGGATGCAGTTGACAAGCAACGACAGGGGAAGGTGTAGGTAGAGTAACTTTTGTCCAAAAGATCAGGAGTCCAATTTCTGGACATGCTGTGTGAGATGATTAATTTTATGTGTCAGTTTGGCTGGGCCACAGGGTCCCCAGGTATTTGGTCAAACACTATTCTGGGTTTTATTGTATGAAACTAACATTTGAATTGGCAGCCTGAGTAAAGCAGACTGCCCTTCCCAATGTGGGTGGGCCTCATCCAATCCACTGATGACCTGAATAGAACAAAAAGCTGACTCTCCCTCGAGTAAGACAGCATTCTTCCTGCTTGACTGCTTTCGAACTGGGACATGGGCTTTTTTTTTCCTGCCTTTACACTCAGACTGAAATATCAGCTCTTCCTAGGTCTTAAGCCCACTGGCCTTCAGACAAGAACTAAACCATTGGTTCTCCTGGTTCTCAGGCCTTCTGCCTCTGACTGGAACCAAGCCATCAGCCCTCCTAGGTCTCCAGTTTGCTGACTCATCTTGCAGGTATCTTGGGACTTGCCTGTATCCATCATCCTTATAATATACGCATACATTCATCCATCCTATTGGTTCTGTTTCTCTGGAGAACCCTGACTATTATACAGTGCTAGAGATGCCTACTAGATATTCAAGTGGAGAGTCCAGGAGGCAGCTGGATATGAGGAATTTGGAGTTTAGGGCTAGTAATATATATTTGGGACTCACTGGCAAAGATGCTATTCAAAGCCAGAGTACTGGATGGGATCATCGAGGGAATAATATTGATAGAAAAGAGGAACAATTACTGAGTCCTGGGTGCCCACAATGTCTAAGGATCAGGAACCTCAGCCACAGAGACAGAGAAGGAGCAGCCAGTGAGACAGGAGGAAGCCAAGGAAGTGTGTTGTCCTGAAACCAAGGGGAAAATCACATCAAGTAGGAAGAAGATACCTCGTCTATCAAATGCCACTGACTGGTCACCACCATTGGTAAATGCTCTGGCCACTGGTGACCTGACAAGAAACGGAGCGTTAGAAAGGTGGGCCAAACCTGCTGGAGTGGTCTTAGGAGCAAATGTAAGGAGGGAGGTTGGAGCCACTGAATATGGGCCCTTGTTTCAAGAGCTACTCAAAAGGGGTGCAAGAAAACAGGGCAGTTGTTGGCAGGGGAAGAGGGGGTCGAAAGACATTTCTTTTAATGGACAAGCTAACAGCATGTTGTTAATATCACTAGCTGCCATCTGTGGAGCACAGCGCTGTGATGCTAGGTGCTTCGCGCGTAACACCCCATCTCACCCTCCCAGTGGTTTTGCAGTGTGCATTTCACCACCTCTATCTTTCATACAAAGAAACAGATATTAAGAGAAAGTGAGAAACTTTACAAAACCATGGTTAGTAAGTGGCTGTGTCAGGATTTAAACCCAGGCTGTTTGAACTTGAAATCAAGGACTCTTTGCTACACCAGGAGACTTCCTCGCACGATGGAACCTGCTCCTCACAGAGACCGCCTCCCACAGGGAGAGCAGGGCTGCGAAGACACCAGGCCAAGCTTAACTGTCAGGATTCTCGTCAGGGTGTAGAGGATGAGCCTGGGAGCAGACAGCTCCGTATCGTCCTCTGGTCCCAACCTTCAGGAAGGAGGTGTATAATACGATACCCTGACACGGGCTGCCATGCAAGCGGTGCTTACATCATATCCAAGGAGAGGAACAAACAGCAGTGTGCGAATTCTATTTTCAGATTGGGCAGGGTGATAAAGTCCTTTCTTACTAGCACACTGGTATCGATCCAAGGAACTTCATTAATATTAGCTGCTCCTGCAGCTGCTACACTAAACTGAGGGACAGACACACCATTCTGGAGATGGGATGGGAAAAGGCTCACCACTATCCTTGGCAGTGAGGATTACTGGGGTCTCCAGCCATGTCAAACCCCAACATGTACGAAAATCTATCATACCAAGACTACATCAGACTGCATATTATGGATTCCTTATAAAAAGGCATGATGAAAAAAAATTTTCTTTCCTTCGTGAAAAGTCAGAGGCTCCTGGAATCTTCGTTCATGTTCAGAATACAATTTTCTTGTAAAACTGTATGGAAATTCCCTGCTCTGAAGAGACAGGGGGTGTACATGTGGGCGAGGGGTAGGAATGAGGAGAGAAAGCGTCCTCCAAACCCAGCGTTCCTGTGGAAGATGATGAGCCTGACACCCCAACTCGAACGAACAGCAAGAGTGAGCAGGTGGAGAGCTCAAAGAAAACTCCCTTGGTTAAGCATAGGGCGCCCTGGAAACAGCCATTTCAATTAGTGCCAGACTGACTTGAAATAAGGATTAAGAGGTCATTTCAAACGATAGCCGAAGGATAATTTGCTTAGCATACAGATCTCTCCTACAGCATCCTTTGCTCCTTTCCTCTGCTATGTAGCATTAACCTCATTTACTGTTCAGTTCTTACAGAGCACACGTCACTAGTCCTAAAGATCCCGTTAGTTTTCATATAAAGACCTCCGCCTACAGCCTCACGCACACGTCTCGTTCACAGTGGAGAACACCGATAATGCTGTCAGAAATGCTCTTTATGGTTCCTCCCCACATCCCTCCTTATTTTCAGTCATTCTTAACTTTTAGGGAAGTTTCTTTTTGGACAAAACAGCCCACATTGAGTGCTTTCACAAAGGCATTCTTTGAATTTTTTCAGAGGTCTATCGATCATCTCCGGGTTATGACACAGGAAAACGTTAGAAGCCTGGTCATCAAGAGAGAAACAAGCAGTAAATTCCATTTAAAATTGGAAACAGTTCGACTTCATCTATAATCTTAAAAAATGTTTTCTTGATTATAGAAATAATGCATGCTCACTGAAAACAAATTCAACCAAAACAGAAAATCATAAAGGATAACATGAAAAATATCTTACAATCCCATCTGTCAAAGAGCATAAGTAACAATTTGGTGTATATCCTTCCACATTTTTCTTTACATGTAATACATATATATTAGAGATCCCTAATCTAAACCTCTTGAAATTGTATGTGAAATTTTGTGTGCATGTATGTATATACATTTTAAAGGAAAAGAGACCATAAATTTCATCAGTTACCCAAAAAGTTAAAAAAATATATATATTTATATGTATATATATTTACCTATATATACATATAACCATATATAACAAAGTATAATACAATAAAGTATAACATATATATAACTATATACATATTCCTATTTAGTTTATAAAAATCTAATCATAATCTACATATAATTCCACCACTCATTTTTTTTCCATTTATGGACATTTTTCCATTTTAGAAATAATGGTTGTTGTTCCTGATAGTATTTTATTGTCACTTGTTTTTTCTCCCTTTAAATGCCAGAATCTGGGCCTGGAGACAGAAAGATCTGGGTTGGACTCCTGGCTCCACCATTTATAAGTTCTGTAAGTTTAGCAAGTTACTCAGACTTTAGAAGTCTGTTTTGTCATCTTTAAAATCGACTAGAATTATAATAGAGTTACTACAAAGACTGAACGAAATATATTCTAGGCAGTTGGCACTGACCGGCATATAGTAAATATACAATAAACATTAGCACTTTTTCCAGGTGGAATGCACTTGGTCCAAATTCATATATATGACAACATCTGGAGAAGTTCTAAAATCAGGATTTACGATGACAATAAAGTGGATTATTGAGAATAAAGCTGAAGCCACACTCTGGGATAAGATGGTATTATCCATTGCTGAAGAGTAAGTCATCAAGCAAATGATGATCTATACAGCTGTAAACATTACAAAGGATTGGGTATCGGTACTAACCAGCACGGCTAAGGGAGTTGCTTATCCCTTAGATCCCAATCCTCCTCTTCTATGATATTGCGAAGGTCACGATCCATACCATTCTTTGTTGGGGTCTGCCTTCCCATTCTGGGTCTTATTACTAAGTTCTCAGACTTTGCATCTGCAAATGGTGCAAGTCCCATCAATGTACGTGCAGAATTCCATTTCCTTTGAGGAAGTTGGTGAGCTGCCTCATTTATTAACAGAGGAATGGCTATGGTCTCTGGCTCGACCTGCAGCTCTCTCCACTCCAGTGTTCTCTGCCTGGCTTGTGTCCACTCTTTACCCCTGGGGCCTGGGCAGCCCAGAGCACGACCACCACTCCCTGGGCAACAACTATATGCCAGGCATGTGCTAATAAGCACTTTGCACATTTTGTTTTCATAATCTCACAGCAATTCTGGAAGTTATCATCTCTGTTTTTCAGTAAAGAAATGGAGGTTTAACTAAAATAAGATATTTGTGCAACATTACACACTTAGTAAGGGACAGATTTGGTATTTGAACTGCTTTATTCCAAAGCCCTGGCGCTTATGAATGCTATCACAACAGCTTTGGATTCTGTGTAGTGAGCTCCACGTTACACTTGGAAGACTTGGTGGAAATGGAAAAAATATCGATTTGTTGCCCGCTGGAAGTTTCCCTTGGACTGAGTAGATTCCAAAGCACCAGCAGGCCTTCTTGGTAGGCGGTCTTGCTGCAGGATGGCACATTCAAATTCACAGTCCACATCTGCAGATCTTAGCTGTAACAAAGCTAAGCTTAACTCCTGCAGCTTTGTGGGAAGATCAGTGAGAAAACTGATCAGAAAGGATAAACTAGATTATCTGTGGCAGGCAGACTAACGGCCCCCAAAGATGACCACATCCTGATCTCTGAAACTTGTGAATATGGCAAGTTTGCTTAGCATACAGATCTCTCCTACAGTATCCTTTACTCCCTTCCCGTGCGATGTAGGATTAACCTCATTTACTCTTCAGTTCTTACAGAGCACACGTCACTAGTCCTAAAGATCCCGTTAGTTCTCACATAAAGACCTCTGCCTACAGTCAAGGGCAGAGTGTATGCATATATAAGTGCATATATGCCTTATATGGCAAACAAGGCATTGCAGACATGATTAAAATAAGAATCTGGAGACGGGAAGCTTATCCTGGATGACCCAGGTGGGCCCCATGCCATGACGAGGGGGAGGCAGGAAGGCTAGATTCAGAGGAGAAGATGTAGTAACGGAAGCAGCGTCTGGAGTGACGTGGGCGACCTCTAGTAGCTACAAGAGGTGAGAAAACAGGTTCTCCTCTAAAGTGTCCAGAAGGGAACTCTGCCTCGCTGACCTATTTTAGGCTTCTGACCTCCAGAACAGTAAGATAACAGATTTGTTGTTTCGGGCACTCGATTTGTGGTGACTTGTCACAGCAGCAATAGGACACCAATACAACGTCCACATCCCAAGTATCTCATAACAATATTGTCCGTATTAAAGTCCTATACCCAATTTGTTAAAGTTCCTAAGATTAATGTTTCCTGATATTTCAAACAGCCTATCAGTGATGTTCTGATTGATCTGGTTCTTCCTCTTCGTAGAGAAAATGAATTCTAATATACCACCTGTGAGCTTTGAAGTGAACCTCGCACTAAATACTCTAGAGATCTCCAAAACCTAAGAGAGGAAGGCCATTTTCCTTTCCCCCGGAAAGTGACCTAGGCATGCTGTCCTCTGACTGACACACGTTCACTCGTTGACCCTCAGCATGACAAATCTGAAACACACAGGCATGACGGGAAGGGAATGTGAATTCCCTCTTCTGTGGAGACACTTGTGAACATCTTCAACACCCATCTCCAATAGCTACTTCCATCGGCTCAACTGTGCGAAGGTTAAAAACTCTTCCTAATTTTGATTCTAATAAATGACTTGAAGAAAGGTGTGTCCCTGTTTGTTTATATATATAAATTTAGAAGCATGGTGAAATCTCGAACAAAATTAGCCACCGGCAGAAAGAAAATATCAGATAACCTAATTAACCTAATAACCTAATGGCTGAGCCATTTGCAGGACTCTGGGTAACACTGGCCATCTGAGCTGAAGGGAGAGCAGATAAGCACTGATGAAGAGCCAGCAGCCCAGGAATAGAATCCAAATAACGGGAAGGAAGGTCATTGGCTGATTGATGAGGCTTCTGTTGTCCTTGTCACTGAGTGTGGAGAGGAGTCCTGTAGCCCTGGAAGGTTCCTAACATCATCGTTATTTGAACAAGCCAGGAGACAGCAGATCCCAGAAATGCATCCTTTGTGGTCATACATTTCAGAGGGAAAGTTTTGGGTTTTGGAAACCTGCTGTGTAGCCCTATGCTCTCCAACAGGACACCACAATCATCACTGTTTCTGTGCAGATACTAAACTGCTTTGGAATAGCCAAAGCAACATTTATTGGTTCTCCTATATTATTCATTTCTCCAATCGAGTGCTCCAAACAGCTGAATGTGCCCGGCGTACTAGACTAACTCCCTTAAAGAAATTTCATCTAGAGCTGACGTTATACTCGTTAGCCAAAATTACCGTAATTATTATTTTTTCCTGGATTTTCTACGGTCTCCTTGTAAACAGGCTCCTTCTTACTCTCTGATAGTAGCAACTGACACTGAAGAAATGACTAAAAATACCAGAATCACTATGCAAACGCCTTGCTGCCTTCCTGCAAAGAAGAAGGAGGCTGGCAAATATAGTTGCCATTTCCTTACCAGGAAAAAATAAAGTTAGAGCAAGTGGCACGTCTGTGTGTGCCAGCTGTCATCTGGGACAGCGGGGCCTCTTGAACCACTTGGCAAATGGCACGAACTTCCAAGTCCCTTTTTCTCTCCCAGGGCACAGGGCAGACAGGGCCAGAGTTCAGGTTTCCCAAAGTCCTGATTTCAAAAAATTTCATTTTTCAACACAGTGATTTGTTTAAATCTAAATGTGGTTTAATCCTTATGCTGGTTGAAGACTGTTCACCTAAACGCTTAAGAAATAGATAAACTCTTTATAGACTGTTTGATGACTCAGGGTTAAGCAAATAAGGTCACTATGTTTTCATACATTATGTGTAGTAATGAGGTTTAAATTTAACTCCCCAAATCAAACATAACTTACAATGCAGAGTCTGGACAAATGAGCTCTCTTTCCTAGTCACGGCAGCTGTGGATCTGATCTAAGTCCCAATGCCTCTCCATCAAAGTAGCTTGCTTTTCCTTCTATGCACACTCTCCAAAATATAAAAGTAAAAATGAAGCGCTGTAGGGTAAGTGCAGATGGATGAGATGTGCAAGTAATAACAAGCTCACGGCACCTCCAGATGAACAAGTTCAGGGTAGGGGTGGGGCGGGGCAGGTGAAAACGTTCACAAAAATGCATCATTTCCGGGGTGCAGTAGCACAGAAGAAACACTTTACTTATTTGGGAAACTGCTTAAAATAAACACCACCCACTATAAAAGAGTCGAAGAAAATATCCCATTCTTGCTCCATCTCTCTTCTCCCTTTAAACTTGCAGAGCCTGTGGTTACAAAACCTACTTGGGGGCAGCCTTTACTGTCATATGCCAGGAAGTTCACGTTGGGAACCAGCATATGCCTTTCAGGAAGGATCAGACTAGATACTGAAGGGCCTACTAGACCATTAATAGCTGGGACTAATTCCTAAGGAAGTCATTAAGAACATATTTTATATGTGTGGAGAGTTTAATTTTTGCAAACTATTATATTTCCATGACTGTTTTGAAGTAAGATGGGCAGGATTATTATGAGGTCATCTTGGATAGGTGAAAAAGAAAGACACCAAGTTAGGACAATCACTCACATCTCCTGATCCTTAGTCCTATACAAAATCACCTCAGAAATCACTTCCCTCCAACAAGAGTGCGTCAGTTGAGTATTTAACTCTGAACACCCAAGGTGCTATCTGTGGCAGCAACTGAAGTTTGGCATAACTAGATTTCATGCATTCACTCAATGAATAGTCATTCCACAAATAGGCAGTATTTGAGACTCAACTATGTGCCAGAGAGAAGAACAAGACAGGCATGGGCCCTGCCCTTGTACAGTTCACAGCCTCATCGTATGCCCCTACCTGAGTAGTAGGGACCTGGTAATGAGGCCACATCCCACAGAGGGTTCTACACACCCCTGAGAAGTGAGGAAGGGGCTTTAAGGCAGAAGCTCCAGGAGTTAAGAAGGCAAAAGAGCCAGAGGAGTTGGAAATTCTTCCCAAGAAGAAAGGGTTCCATGATCAAATTAGTTTGGGAAACCCATCTTACCATCTTTTCCTCTTGGAAATTTACAAGCAAATTAAAAATACTGAAAAGTTCTCCAATTAAGAAACATGCTAACGTTCATCTACCCAGGAAGTCTGTTTACCATGGGACATCCCATAGAATCATCCTTTTGTGGGTCCTGTTGTGAGAAATGCTAACAAGTCCACGGTCTTAGAGCAGAGTCGGGGGCTCTGATTTAGAAACCATATTTTCCCAGCAGTACACATGCTTGTCAGAACGGCCTGCGAAGATATTCACATCTGGGACCTTCCAGGCTTAAGCAAGTCTTAAATCAGGCAGAGACCAAGGCCCTGCTGGTTCCCAACAGTGAACTCTAGAAGGCTATTCCTGAGACCACTTCCTTCAGCCTTGGGTACCTCCCTGGGTGTCTGGGTCATGGATTTTCTTGGGACTTGGCCCCATGGCCTCTGACTTGGTAGCTCTCTGTGCTCTTGGAGCCATGTCTTGTGACAACCCCATTTGGCTTCCTGGTACCTGTTCTCATTCTTTAGTCCAAGGCTACAGCCTGACCCTACAGCTCTGAGGCCAAGGGGCTCCCTTGTGAGGTTTTGTCCACTCTTGCTTCTGAGTCAACATGTTAAGTCACCACCTTAAATCTAACCTTATATTTCCTTGTGAGAATTAGCTACCTTGAAGGAGAGGGTTATGGTTCATCCCCATTTTAACTAAGAGAACTTAACAGTGATCCAGTGATGCTGAAAAGGCCAGGGGCCACTGATGATTGCATCACATAATATCTCATTTCGTTGCCCCAACAAATGATGAGGTAATTACAATTTTTACCTCTGTTTTCCAAATTAGGAAACTGATCCTTTGAGAGGTCCATAATTTGCCCAAGGTCACAGAGCTTAAGGGAGCCAGGATTTGAACCCAGGCAGTCTGACCTCAGAGTACATGCTGCTCCGAGCCAATAAGCCTACCTTGATTCCCCACCTCTTATCAAAGTCTACCTATTCACCTTCCAGAACCACTGCCCAGGAGCATGGCACTCCTATGGGGTTGGGGTCTTGGGACAACCCAGGGTTCCCAGTGCCACCCCTCCCTCACCAGTCTGGTCAGCACTCCATACCCTGTGTTTGCTCTCTTCTCCCTGTCCCTCTGTCAGAGTGATGTATTTCTATTAAAGTTAACCCTGCGCTAATGTTTCCTTTCTGGTAACAACATGCTTTAACCCAGGCTAAATGTATACTGTAATGGTAGGATGGTGGACACCTATGTGGGGAGACTGTTGAGTCAGGTTTGGAACTTAGCATCCCACGAACCCCTGCTCACTTTGCCTGGACCAGCATTCTCAATCCTCCCTGCACAGGAGCACCATACAAGCTTCTCTCTCTCTCTCTCTCTCTCTCTCTCTCTCTCTCTCTCTCTCTCTCTCTCTATCTCTATCTCTCTCGGTGATTTTATATGAGACTAGAGCTGAGTACTCCTTTTTTAAAGATAGTTAGCCATGTAAATAGAAACACTGTGTCTAAATTTTGGTCTTTGTACATCCCACTGAAGCTGGTGAAAGATGGCAAGTGTGCATACTCAGAGGAGGGAAGACGTTTAAGAATCATGGGTCTGACTCTGATCACCACGTGCTCTTGGGCCAGAAACAACTTCTTTGGAGTTTGGTTTTCTTAGCCAGCAATGAGGGGTTAATGCTAACTTGCCTCGAAGGTGGGTGATGAGAAATGACTAACTCAGATGGCCATAAGGTCCTACTTAGGCAAAGTTAAAATGCTTCTACGACAAGCAAGGGAATTTGAGTGATTTGCCTCTTAAATATTGTCGAGATAGCCCAATAACTGTAAATAAAGAGCCAGAATGGACTGCAATGAAGCAGGCAGCATGGACCCCCTGACTACCTACAGAGGGCTACTCTCTCCTCCCATTAATATCTTTCCTCTGGAGAGCAATCTGAAAATAAATCAAAAGAAAAGAACATAGTATCTTGAAGCTTCTTTGGCACACTCCCACAATGCCAATACTGTCGTGCTGACAAACTGTTTCCGGGAAACAGGTGTGCCTCAACTTAAAGAAGGGGGATCTACAATGAAAGCCATAACCAAAGTGTTGTTCCACTTTAGAAAGCTTTCTTGAAATAGGAACCTCCCTTGTGCATAGTTCATTAACTTACTACCCTTGGGAGAAAAAAATCAATTCAAAATGGAAATGTAACTCCGAAAGGACCATGTTATCCAGTGGGGAAGTGTGCTTTAATTTACAAAACCTTTACAGTAACTCACGATATTTGAAGTGAGGTTTATTCCCATAAAGCTATAAAGAGCTCTAAGAGAAAAAAGACATATTTAGACATACAATGTTCAGCCCTTTCCAATCATCAGCTCATTTCATAACTGATGGAGAGCTTGGTCAGTGAGTCAGGGTGGAGGCACTCACCGCTGGGGATGTGAGGAAGTCTACCATAGCGCATCAGTTCTGCTAGGCAGGCTCTCCCCTCCTACCACTCCTAAGTGGCCAGCACCAAGGTTAGTCTCCTTTGAATAAGAACCATTTAACACTGACACCCCGCCCCTCACGCCATGTGTCTATTATAAGCTGAGTGCTGTGCTAGGCTTGCTAAGGAAGGTGACGATAATAGGGCAAGCCCCCTGCCCCTCTACTCTCATCAATTTATGGTGACCAGATACCCAAATTTGACAGCCTCAATCTTTTAGGAAGTATCCCTAAATAAGCTTAGGGGTAGGATTGCCAGATAAAATATAGGATGCTTAGTTAAATCTGAATTTCATATAAACAACCAATAATGTTTTAGCATAAGTATGTCCCAAATACTTCATGGGATATACTTACACTGAAGAAAACTACTCCATGTTGGAAAGTTCAAATTTAACTGGGTGTCTTGTATTCTTATTTGCTAAATTTGACAACCTTACTTAAGGGATCTGTAAGGCCTGTTGTGAACTTTGTGAATTAGCCCCACCCTTAGGTTGCTCCTCACAAATAGGGAATTTGGAGTTGTTTTCTAGCTGTGGTAGTCATCACTGGGCTGATGACTTCCTATTTGTATCAGATCTCTGTGACCAGTGGCATACAGCCATCAAAGGAGTTTTCAGTGATACTAGGTGGTCCTGTTGGGTTGAGGGTGCAGATTATGACTTCACAACTTAATAATCCCTGAAAGGAAGAATTGCCTTCAAGGCCTAAAGCAGTGCCCATGTTCTAGAATCACTTGTTAAATGCAAGGGCACAGAACTTGCCTCCTCAAGTCATGTACTGACCAGCCACATGCTTGGCTGAAATTCCTGGTGTCGGGCAGTCTGTCCACAGCAAGAGATCCTTGGAGAGTGAGAGGATGAGTAAGTTCAGGTGGCTCTCAAGGTTTAGCTGGTGGAAGTTAAGAATCACCTAGGAAGTTTTGTGAAGAGGAAGACCCCAAGTCCCAGCCCTCCAGATTCTGTACCAAAGTTTTGAATTCAGACTCAGGAATCTGCATCTCAACCACAGGGCTGTGATTCTAACCCCAGTGGCTGGGGGGACTGTGTTTAGCCCTTGCACCTCTCCCCTCAGGCTCCTGGGAAGATTCCAGCCAAGAGCCCCTGGGGGTCAGTTTGGGCTGGTGTTCCTCTCCACTGACCCAGCAGCTCAGATCCAGCTCTGGAATTTTGAATAATGAGAAGACCTGAGCTGCTCTTCCTGTGTGATCTTCATGCAGTCATCTCTCTCCTGATGTCTCCGGCCCTGATTACCCAAGGGCTGCCAAAAATTGTGTCCCTTTTTGCCAGTCACTTTACACCGTTAGCATTCCCAGACCTGTTTTCCTACTAGCATGGCCTGGCGTTTTACTGATGGTTGCCAAGGCAGCTACTGAGTCAGACAACTGGGAACACCCTGGTTTATACACCTCACATCTAACACCGGACTGCTGAGGGGCCACACAGCTTTACTCTTAAAAACAAACCCAGATCGATGCTGAGAAGTTGGTGTGTGATGCATGTGCCCTTTGAGTCAGGGTCTCTGCCATGGGGAACAGCACATCCGCCAGACAATCCTGTGTTATGGACAAATAAAAGGACCCTGCTGAGATGTCTTTGGTGACATTCTAAATCCTGGAATGAATTATCCCCCAAAGACAAGAGATGGATCATGTGTGCAATACCTGATGGAACAGAAAATGGCTGAAATGGAAAGAGTAAGTGGCCTGAAATCTAAAACAGCTCCCTTCACTTACCGGGGACAATTTCCAGCAAATGTGCTCCTTAACTCTAGTTTCAGAAAAGGCAAACCCCATCTCTTCTTGAATGTTTCATTCATTCTTTCACCCAGCTGACAAATATGTACAGAGCTCCTGCTATGTGGGTAGAATAACACATCTCAAAATTGAAAGCCTCGTGTTAACTAACAAGGAATCAAGAGCCTACTTGCTTCTGACAACTAGTAGTTTTTAATTAAGTAACCAGACATAGGAGGTGAGGCCCTCAGACCTCTGGGGAGGACTTCCAGTGGCGACTGGAATCAGAGGCATTTGAGTGAGGAAGTTCTGCCAGAAAACCACATGAACGGCAGAGATCTGTAACTTCAGCTCTGCACTTCACCAATTCCCAGCAGGCTTCAGGAGCCCAACGATGATGGAAAGGCTCCATTCTAAGCCATCTGGGGTTTCATGTTGTTCCTGTGAAGTGAGGGCTCAACACAATTCATGATACTTAATACAAATGTAAGCAGATCCTGTAATATAAACGTGCAAAGAACATTGATATAGGTTTTAAGTCATGACTGTAAAGTACCATGAAGGAGCCTTTATTGACACCTATGGAATTGAGGCACCAGCATTTCTGCTAAAACAAAACATTAAACCTACATTCACTGAACTGGCAAAGTTGAAGAACCCTCTAATCAGACTGCCACTCAGAACAAAAGGACACAGCAAAGATCAGAGATTGAACTTGGATGAACGAAAAATCTACAGCCCTCTGGGAACAACGTCCATCATTCCCCCCAAAAAGCCATGCCCCAGTTTGTCTTCGAGCCTTTCCCCATACTGCTCTTTCTGCCTGAAACAACCTTCCAGAGCTTCTCCTGACTAATGAGCAGGTCAGTGGCCTCATTTTCAACAAGGAAGGTCAACAAACCTGTTTCCAAGGTCAACATAAAGCTTGTTCATTCCCTTGTTTACGCATTCAGTTGCTTGGTTAATCGATCTGTATTGGGCATTTAATGCATGCCAGCCCCTATGGAGTGCAGCAAGGACGCAGACCTGAAATAAGGCACCTCATTCACCTTCAGGGAGCTTAGAGTTTAGTGGAAGAGACAAGTAGGAAATTGAGCTGTGGGGCTGGTGTTATAATTGGGGTTTGTATTATGCAGGAGTACTGGGGAAGTTAGCAAGGCTTCCTAGAGGAGGTGGGGCCTGACTGGTGTCCGGCAGGATGAGGCAGTACCTGTTGGAGGCAGATATTATGGGTCTGGTGATGGAATTGGCTCATGTGATCCATCCTCTCACTCTCTGCTCTCTTTGTAAAAATGATCCATGTTGATCATATGGTCAACCAGCATTGGGAGTGCTGTGCAGGGCCATGAAAGAAAGAGAAATGGCCTTGTGGTGAGTAAGACATGTGCCACGGCCTCATGCCACTCGGAATGGTAGTACAATCTCACTTTAAGATGGCAGACTAAGCTTCCAAGTTTACCTATCTTACCTCTGTTTTTCAACTATGAAGGCAAAATGAAGATCTACAAGGACTTAGCCCTTCTTCTGCCATTTTGAAAAAATAATTAAAAAATATACTCTAGCAAAATTGAAAAAGAATCCAAGAAATAGGAAGACCTGGAAACAATGGAAATAATCCAGTTCAGATGGAAAGAAATCCTAGTGGAACAGCTTATATTTACTCCAAATTACAATAGTGGGACAGAATGCTTGGTGAAAAACATCTTCAACAGAGCAAAAGATTATGATGATTAAACTGGATACCTAAGAATCGGGCAGAAAAACAAAACAAAACAAAAAGAATCAAGAAGTAAACCATGACATGCCACATATGTACTAAAGACTCAAGTTTCTCCAGGTCAACCAGAGAAGAAAAAGATAATTAGACACTCTAGAAAGATGAATATACATAAAAGGCAATCATGGTCTAAATATGAAGCAAGGTAAAATTCAGTTTGTATTTAAACAATTAATGGAATATAAAAACCACTGATAATTGTAAATATTTTTGCACCCAACATAGGCGCACCTCAATACATAAGGCAAACGCTAACAGCCATAAAAGGGGAAATCGACAGTAACACAATCATAGTAGGGGACTTCAACACCCCACTTTCACCAATGCACAGATCATCCAAAATGAAAATAAATAATGAAACACAAGCTTTAAATGATACATAAACAAGATGGACTTAATTGATATTTATAGGACATACCAACCAAAAAAAGCAGAACACACTTTCTTCTCAAGTGCACATGGAACATTCTCCAGGATAGATCATAACTTGGGTCACAAATCAAGCCTTGGTAAATCTGAGAAAATTGAAATCATATCAAGTATCTTTTCTGACTACAACGCTGAGACTAGATATCAATCACAGAAAAAAAACTGTAAAAAACACAAACACATGGAGGCTAAACAATTTACTACTAAATAAACAAGAGATCACCGAAGAAAAAGAGGAAAACAAAAAATATCTAAACAAATGACAATGAAAACACAATGACCCAAAACCTATGGGATGCAGCAAAAGCAGTTCTAAGAGGGAAGTTGATAGCAATACAGTCCTACCTCAAGAAACAAGAAAAATCTCAAATAAATAACCTAACCTTACACCTAAAGCAATTAGAGAAAGAAGGATACCACCAACAAAAAAAACCCCCAAAGTTAGCAAAAGGAAAGAAATCATAAAGATCAAATCAGAAGTCAATGAAAAAGAAATGAAGAAAACAATAGCAAAGATCAATAAAACTAAAAGTTGGTCTTTTGAGAAGATAAACAAAATTGATAAACCATTAGCCAGACTCATCAGGAAAAAAAGGGAGAAGACTCAAATCAACAGAATTAGAAATGAAAAAGGAGAAGTAACAACTGACACTGTGGAAATACAAAGGATCATGAGAGACTACTACAAGCAACTAGATGCCAATAAAATGGACAACCTGGAAGAAATGGACAAATTCATAGAAAAGCACAGCCTTCCGAGACTGAACCAGGAAGAAATAGAAAATATAAACAGACCAATCACAAGCACTGAAATCGAGACTGTGATTAAAAATTTCCCAACAAAGAAAAACCCAGGACCAGATGGATTCACAGGCAAATTCTATCAAACATTTAGAGAAAAGCTAACACCTATCTTTCTCAAACTCTTTCAAAATATAGCAGAGAGAGGAACACTCCCAAACTCATTCTACAAGGCCACCATCACCATGATACCAAAACCAGACAAAGATGTCACAAAAAAAGAAAATACAGGCCAATATCACTGATGAACATACATGCAAAAATCCTCAACAAAACACTAGCAAACAGAATCCAGCAGCACATTAAAAGAATCATACACCATGATCAAGTGGGGTTTATCCTAGGAATGCAAGGATTCTTCAATATATGCAAATCAATCAATGTGATACACTGTATTAACAAACTGAAGGATAAAAACCATATGATAATCTCAATAGATGCAGAAAAAGCTTTCAACAAAATTCAACACCCATTTATGATAAACACTCTCCAGAAAGTAGGCATAGAGGGAACTTACCTCAACAGAATGAAGGACATATATGACAAACCCACAGGCAACATCATTCTCAGTGGTGAAAAACTGAAAGCATTTCCACTAAGATCAGGAACAAGACAAGGTTGCCCACTCTCACCACTCTTATTCAACATAGTTTTGGAAGTTTTAGCCACATCAATCAGAGAAGAAAAGGAAATAAAAGGAATCCAAATCGGAAAAGAAGAAGTAAAGCTGTCACTGTTTGCAGATGACATGATACTATACATAGAGAATCCTAAAGATGCTACCAGGAATCTACTAGAGCTAATCAATGAATTTGGTAAAGTAGCAGGATACAGAATTAATGCACAGAAATCTCTTGCATTCCTATACACTAATGACAAAAAATCTGAAAGAGAAATTAAGGAAACACTCCCATTTACTATTGCAACAAAAAAAAATACAATACCTAGGAAGAAACCTACCTAAGAAGACAGAAGACCTGTATGCAGAAAACTCTAAGACACTGATGACAGAAATTAAAGATGATACAATCAGATGGAGAGATATACCATGCTCTTGGGTTGGAAGAATCAACATTGTGAAAATGACTATACTACCCAAAGCAATCTGCAGAGTCAATGCAATCCCTGTCAAGCTACCAATGGCATTTTTCACAGAATTAGAACAAAAAATTTCACAATTTGTAGGGAAACACAGAAGACCCCAAATAGCCAAAGCAATCTTGAGAAAGAAAAACGGAGCTGGAGGAATCAGGCTCTCAGACTTCAGACTATATTACAAAGCTACAGTAATCAAGACAGTATGGTACTGGCACAAAAACAGAAATATAGATCAATGGAACCAGATAGAAAGCCGAGAGATAAACCCACACACATATGGTCACCTTATCTTTGATAAAGGAGGCAAGAATATACAATGGAGAAAGGACAGCCTCTTCAATAAGTGGTGCTGGGAAAACTGGACAGCTACATGTAAAAGATGAAATTAGAACACTTCCTAACACTATATCCAAAAATAAACTCAAAATGGATTAAAGACCTAAATGTAAGGCCAGACACTATAAAACTCTTAGAGGAAAACATAGGCAGAACACTCTGTAACATAAATCACAGCAAGATCCTTTTTGACCCACCTCCTAGAGAAATGGAAATAAAAATAAACAAATGGGACCTAATGAAACTTCAAAGCTTTTGCACAGCAAAGGAAACCATAAACAAGACGAAAGGACAACCCTCAGGATGGGAGAAAATATTTGCAAATGAAGCAACTGACAAAGGATTAATCTCCAAAATTTACAAGCAGCTCCTGCAGCTCAATATCAAAAAATCAAACAACCCAATCCAAAAATGGGCAGAAGACCTAAATAGACATTTCTCCAAAGGAGATATACAGATTGCCAGCAAACACATGAAAGTTTGCTCAACATCACTAATCATTAGAGAAATGCAAATGAAAGCTACAATGAGATATCACCTCACACCGGTCAGAATGGCCATCATCAAAAAATCTACAAACAATGAATTCTGGAGAGGGTGTGGAGAAAACAGAACCCTCTTGCACTGTTGGTGGGAATGTAAATTGATACAGCCACTATGAAGAACAGTATGGAGGTTCTTTAAAAAACTAAAAATTGAACCATGATATGACCCAGCCATCCCACTACTGGGCATATACCCTGAGAAAACCATAATTCAAAAAGAGGCATGTACCACAATGTTCACTGCAGCACTATTTACAATAGCCAGGACATGGAAGCAACCTAAGTGTCCATCAAAAGATGAATGATAAAGAATATGTGGCACATATATACAATGGAATATTACTTGGCCATAAAAAGAAACAAAATTGAGTTACTTGTAGTGAGGTGGATGGACCTAGAGTCTGTCATACAGAGTGAAGTAAGTCAGAAAGCGAAAAACAAATACCATATGGTAACACATGTACATGGAATCTAAAAAAAAAAAAGGTTCTAATGAACCTGGTGCAGGACAGGAATAAAGACGCAGATGTAGGGAATGGTTGGGCGGACACGGGGAGGGGGAAGGGTAAGCTGGGACGAAGTGAGAGAGTGGCATGGACATGTACACTACCAAATGTAAAACAGATAGCTAGTGGGAAGCAGCTGCATAGCACAGGGAGATCAGCTCAGTGCTTTATGACCACCTAGAGGGGTGGGGTAGGGATGGTGGGAGGGAAACGCAAGAGGGAGGGGATATGGGGATATACGTACACATATAGCTTATTTACTTTGTTATACAGCAGCTACTAACACACCATTGTAAAGCAATTATACTCCAATAAAGATGTTAACAAATAAATAAAATGTCATTAAAAAAACCCACTGGTGTCTGAAGTAATTAAAGTTAAACCTCTATGGTCAAGGGAGAGGGTCAATAAATATAGTGAATTCCTCTAAATTCTCTGTGAGTTCTAGGCCACTGGGTAAAGTAACTTTTCCCTATTGTATGATTTAGTTTTGCTTTTGAAAGTGGTTTTGACTTTAATATGTAAGGAACTATATTCCTTACATATTAACTTTTTAATCTACATTTTCCCCAGGAGACCATTCCTAAAGGTGATCTCTGGTTAAAAACTTTTTATTTCCCCCAAGGTATTTTTGATTATCTCTGATCTTTTCTGATCTTTATGAGACTGTAAACTAAGATTTACTAACTGAAAATATAAACCTATACCCATTGAGAAACAATTAGTTTTTAAGAAACATTGATTCCTCAATCTCTTACTGTTCGATTGAATTTCAATTTTTTTTTTTTTAGGGAATTCCTTTATTTTTATTTATTTATTTTTGGCTGTGTTGGGTCTTCGTTTCTGTGCAAGGGCTTTCTCTAGTTGCAGCAAGTGGGGGCCACTCTTCATCGCTATGCGCAGGCCTCTCACTATCGCGGCCTCTCTTGTTGCGGAGCACATGCTCCAGACGCGCAGTCTCAGTAGTTGTGGCTCAAGGGCCTAGTTGCTCCGCGGCATGTGGGATCTTCCCAGACCAGGGCTCGAACCCGTGTCCCCTTCATTGGCAGGCAGATTCTCAACCACTGCGCCACCAGGGAAGCCGTGAATTTCAATTTTTAATTGGCAATTTAATTTAGTTAAAAATCATTAATTCCTGCTTTAAAGAAACAGTTATCTGAAGTTCAAATGCTTGAGTTCATTTCGGGGTTCTTTTTCTTCTGTTGAAGTGAAGTAAGATGAAATATAAAGTAAACTGAAATATAATGCTTTTTAATTTTAAAATATTAATAGTGGCTATTTTAGGCAGTAGAATATTAAGTCAGGTTTATTTTCTTTATATTCTTCTGTATTTTCTGAATGTTCTATCATAAACATATATTGATTCTATACTTAAGTTTCTTAGAAGACTAATATAGGACTATTTGAGAATATTACTGGGACCAGAAAATCTCAGGTTCCATGGCTTTCTCTTTGACAAGCAAGGTGGCAAGCTAAGTGATTATATAAAAATTGCATTGAATATGGTTTAAGTAGGTGGGTTGAACACATGTATGTCTGAAATCTCTACATCGTGGAACTTTGTGTAAACTTTGCTCAGTGTAAACCTAAGAAATTTCCAATTATTTGGGGACTTTTAACAGGGACTTTAATTAATTAATTAATTTATTGCTGCATTGGGTCTTCGTCACTGTGCATGGGCTTTCTCTAGTTGTGGCGAGCAGGGGCTACTCTTCCTTGAGGTGTGCGGGCTTCTCACTGCAAAGCACGGGCTCTAGGTTCGAGGGCTTCAGTAGTGGCGGCATGCAGGCTCAGTAGTTGTGGCTCTCAGGCTCTAGAGTACAGGCTCAGCAGTTGTGGTGCACGGGCTTAGCTGCTCTGTGGCATGTAGGATCTTCTTGGACCAGGGCTCGAACCCATGTCCCCTGCAATGGCAGGTGGATTCTTAACCACTGCGCCACCAGGGAAGTCCCCAGTTTGTTTTAAATTGATAAATTCTAGGTCCTCCACAGACCCACCTTACATGTTGTACATTTTGCTTTTTCCCAGGCATTTTCTTGATTTCAGATGGGTGGGTGTCTATTTCTGTTACTAGGAATGTACTTATGATGTTTCTTATTCGTGGGCAATCCTTTCACTCCTGTTCATGCCAAATATTCTATATCCTCTGAAGCCCAACTCAAAGCTCACTTCCCCTCTGAAGTCATCTCAATGCCATACACCTTTCTATAGTTAATGTATTCATTAATCACCTACCAGAGATTTAATAAGTGGTTACTATGTGTCCAGTGCTACACTAGGCACTATAAGAAGTTGTACCCAACATGGAAGACAAAGCTCTGGACCTCAGCTGCATATGCTGTCTGGCCTCCCCAACTAGACTGTAACCCTTTCAAAGACTGGCTGGTCCTATGTTACCCTCGTAGTATCCTACTTAGCTGGGACATCTTGGGTGAGGTGGGACATGTGTTGGTCATTGAAAGGTCTAGGTGACTGGACCACATCTTCCTGGTGTTAGTGGTGAGCAAATGAGAGACAACTGGAGGAACCTTACTAGTCCTTGGACACAAAGGAAATCTTTTCATAGGTGCTCAACAACAGGGCCCATTATATGGAATTAATACATGTTGAATGAATACATCAAAAGTGAACAAACTGATTAGCCTTCTAAAGGGAAGGTGGGAAGACCCTCAGGATGGGGTGACGTTTAAGCAAGAAGAAAGTCAGGGGTATTGATTTCTCTGCAGCAGAACAGAGATGCTTCTTTGAGTCAGGACCTAAGGACTACATTTCTGAGTATTTCAAATACTAGGTTTGACCAACACATGGAGCCGCAAGCCAGTGGGACAGCTGCCATTTTGGCAGCTTTACTAAAAGAAAAAAAAGACTTTGCTGAATGGGCTAAATCTTACCTGCCCAAGAGAAATTCCCTAGCTTTACTATAAATCATTAGAGCAGAAAAATAGGTTAGGAAGCATTGGAAATGGGCCAAAAGAGAGTGTCAAGGAGACAGCAGGATCTAACAATAGAAAACCAGGCAGCAGATTAGACAGAGTAGGTGTGAGAGAGACAAAAGCAGATACAGAGACTAAACAGTGACCAAGGGAAAATGGCACAAGTACTGCTGTCTACACAGGACTCTCCTGTTGAGAGGGTCCCAGCCAGGAGGAGGCAACGAGGGAGATTTCACTAATGCATAGTCCATCACAGTGTAGCCCAAATCTTCTCCTAGAACCATCTATAGCATTACTATGTAGGGACTCTCTTCCAAATTTATGAACAGGATGTGTACCCAAAGCCCATCTGTAATTTAACTGGTAACTGAAATATATTTTCCTCCAGAAATTATTTTAATTAGGTTAGATACTTATGCCAAATCCCCAAAACCTATTTAATCTACATGTACTTACAGTTTAGTCCTTTACACAGGTATTTTAGTAATTTCTAATTACCCCATACATTCCAGTTCCTCTGGTTGCCTATGAAATAATTCTAAAATTTATGGACTTAAAACCACCCCAATTTTTATTTTGCACATGAACCTGCAGTTTAGGGCATGGCTCGGCAGGGGCAGTCCACCTCTGGTTCGCGTGGTGTCGGGAAGGGGAAGGGGGCCCTGGGGCTGGGGCCTGGGATCCTCAGAAGGCTTTGCCCACTCACATTTCTGGCAGTTGATGCTGGTTGTCTGGCTGAGATCTCAGCTGGAGGTGTCGGCTGAAACCTACATATGGCGCCTCTATATGGTCTGGGCTTCCTCATGGTGGCTGGTTTCCAAGGGCAAATGTCATGTGTAAGAGAAACAAAGAATAGCCGAGAGAAAAAAAAAATTGAATTCTTTTTCAAATCCAGCCTTGGAAGTCATCTAGCGTTGTTCTCACTGTGCTCTATCAGTTGGACCAATCACAAAGCTCATGTGGGTTCAAGGGGAAGGCAACAGACTCCACCTCTTGAGGGAGTGTAGCAATATTCCAGAAGAGCAAGGGGGAGCAGATAGAATTACAAGGCCATTTTTGGAGAGGAATTTACAAATAGCGTCCCACAATAGTGTACAGTCTGCCACAACATATAACATTACTTCTAGAAAAAATATTCCAGCTTAAAAGGTAATACAGCATAGTGACTCTAGAGCCAAATCCCCAGAGCTCCGTTATATACTTGTGTGATGCTGGGCAATGTGCTCAAGCTCTCTGTTCCTTAGTTTCCTCATTTATAAAATTGGGATGTTGTGAAGAAAAAACAATAGTTATTTTGAAAAAAGCTTAGAAGGCTATCTAGCTCTCTAAGTGTCAGCTGTTCTCATGACACCAGGGATACACGTCCTCCAACTTTGGCAGTGGTACTTCCTGGCTCCTGGGGGGACAGTGGTGGTGGCAGCACGACAAGGGGTAGAAAATGAATGATAACAGTTCACATTATTGAGTACCTAATACCTGTCAGTTACCATGCCAAGTAAACTGACTTAAAAATCTATACGGTAGGTACTAATATTATCCAGGTAAGAAAACTGTGACTTTGGTAACTTGCCCAAAGTGACACCTGCGAGTGGTAGAGATGGGATTTGTCCCCAGATCAGTTTAACTAGATGGAAGGAGCCTGAATCCCTGGATTACTGCATGGAGCAGAGCCTGTCTCCCAAATCTGATTTGTGGCTGAGTGAAAAAGGAACAGTACTGTATTATGCCGTTGGGACTTGGGGTTATTTATTAGAGCAGTGAACCTATCTTGACTGGGTGAGTACAGGGAAGATGGGATTGATATGCTTGAGCACAACTAACTTAAGGATTCCTTTCATAAGATGAAATGGCTCTTGCTGTTTGCATAAGGCAGGGTATATGCATAAAAGAAAATTATTCTCTAGGTCAGTCCCTACCTGTCTCTTGTATCTTCTGAACAGGAGAGGACAAGCAGCCTTTGGAAATAGGGCTGGGTGTACTGATCTGGAATCCTTGACACTGATATGAACAGACTGCTCACGAATTAGGCTGACTGTTCACCAGCTGAGGAATGCCTCTTCTAAGGTTTGACTCTGGTGTAAAACCTAATGGTTCCCAGGTTGTCTGCTTGTCTCTTTTGTTTTGATTTTTTTCCCTTATAGAGAAGGTTCTCTTTTTGACTATGCTGACCAGCACAGCTGTGAGGGAGAAACCTTGGTTGCTGTTACACTTAGGTCTCTGGGAAGGTCCCCTATATAGTTAGACTGTAAGACCTTGTCTGTCTTGTTCACCATAGCATCCCTAGTGTCTAGTCTAATGTCTGGCACACAGTAGGTGCTCAAAACTTATTGAATGCATGAAAGACTGAATGTTTGAATAAAAGCTCAAGCAAACAGAAGTCAGAAGTCTATAAAGTAACTTGGGCTCTTTAAGCCAGTGGCATATCCCTCAAAGACCACATGAGGGGGGAGCCCCAAATGCCTACTACGATACTGTGGACGCAGTAGCCCCTTGATAAAATGCTTGCTGATTGAGTGATGCAACCCAATGCTTCACCTGACCCATGGCAAAACGTGGGAAGGCGCAGGATCGGATAACTGTTGTGGGATGCTAGTTTTAAATTTATCTCCAAGGATGTTGTAAATATGGTCGTCACAAAATTGGTCGTGGTTTTAGTTGTATGAATCATCCGTAAGTCTGTGGGAGTCAGCAGAGCAGTCAGCCAAAGAATACAACACTCTTCTATCTCATGGATAGGGTTTAAATTCATAAAAGTAAAGCAATTCTAGAATCATCCATAAGAGAATTCATCTTGGCATGAAAGCAGTTTGCAGTCTTTGGTTTTCCTGCACTCATTGCAATTCAGAAATCAGAAAATATGGACAATCCTCCTTTTAGGACAGGCAGCAGCTAGACTATCTTTCAGACTAGAGATTTCTTTCTTGAAAATCAAATATAGAACTTTCATGTGATGTAAGTATACTATGTTTTACATTAATGTAAACTAAGTTTTAAAGGGATGCTATGTCTCTAATTAAAGGCATTTACAGAAATATGTCCAAAAACTCCCTAAAGTTCACTGCAGAAATAAAAAGAGCAGACTGTTTTTGGTTTGGAGTAGATGCCTCCGTTGGATTTAAATATTTATCATATAATTTTTGTATCGAAGTCTTAATGAGCACTAACTTTTACGGCATCACTTCTGGAAACAATAAAAAATACTGCGTTTTGGAATGCTATTTCTAGTTGATTTCCATCACAGGGTACCATTAAAATAACACTTGATTTCATGAAAAATAATGGCACATTCCTTTCCAACTGGATTCTGAGATTTTTGACTTTTTCCAAGTTTCTTTATCAAGGTGCCACAGACACTCAAAGCCCCCGAAGAAGGTGTCCTTTTCTAGTCCAAAGAATAAGAAATGTTTGGGAAGATCCTCTTTTGTAATTCCCCGAGAACACATGAAGAAAAACTGCTAAGCTTCCATTTCAAATGTTAGGGATTTGGATAGAGTTTAAACACCAGCTTGTGCATAATGTCATAGCTCCAATTTTCTTATGCTGGGGTGATGGTGCTGATGTAATAAAAGGATGTAAGGACTAAGCGCAGAGCTGGAAAGGCAGCGATACACGACATCAGCCAACTAACTGCAAAGTCACCTAGTTAGCTGCAGAGGAAAATTAGGCAATATCTTCTGCAAGTTAAGAGTGACATGGGAAAGGAGACAATTCTTATATAAGTCACCCTAAACAATAATATTAATATTTCCTGTGTTGTTCTTGAATATCCAATAAGTCAAATAAGATTTTGCGTTCCGATTACTTGGGAAGTGTCTCCATTCCTCATTTCATTTTGAATCAATGTCTCCTGTTCCAGGGACCTCTGACAGGTGAACCAGCAGGCTCTATCCAGAGTAACTGAAATTTACATTACAAGTGATCAATTTATGCATGTATGTGCTTTACATCAAACTGAAAAGTGACATAAATTCTTTAATGCTCATTTCAATTGTTGTGAGCACACAAAGTACCTTCTAGAATATTTCTTCAGCTACGATCTCATATAACATCCTGCATTCTTCATGAAAGTACTACTTGCTTATTTTCTTTGACTGGATAAAGGTCCCTTTGTAAATAGCTATAGTCTTACTTTTATGGTCCACGGTTTTAACTTGCGTTAACACTATAAGTTTTTCCTCTTAACCCCTATCTAACTAGGTATGAGCTCAGTCCAAGTACACAAGCCTGCTTATGGATTAAGGAGGAAAACAAAAGAAATTTACAATTTGGTAGCAATGTGGATACCACCCCTTTCACACAGAAATTAGAGAATACTGTGAAATTCACACCGTCAGAGAATAAAATCAGATGTGGTAGAGCTGAATGTGGAAATGGAGGTGTGGATTTTGTCCAGTGCAGTTCCAAGACCTTTTAGCATCACAAGCTTACATATCATTTAACTCAGGGGTGGAGAGAATTCATGGGATCCAGGAACTTGGATGGGAAAAATATTCTATCTTTAGTTTCACTAACCTCAAAGTAAAATTTAGATTAAAATGTAGAGCATAAACCACCGTACCTGCGGTTTTGTTGCCAAGAGAAATCACAGATATTCTCACATCACATTACAGTCACTGTAGCCATCTCGAAATACCTTTTATGTTCATCACTACTTCAAAATTATGGTAGTTATAAATTATAACTATGGTAGTAATTATAACTGCTGCTAATTTGTTTTATTTAATAGTGAATTATTGACAACACACACAATTTTAAAAATTTGGTTAATGTATTTCAATAAAAGTAATTCCCTTTGTCATCCTGCATACTTTATCATGCATTTAAAATCATCATTCTAAGGAGAACCTATAAGCTTCACCAGCCTGCCAAAGAGGTCCATGGCACCCAAAAGATTAAAATCCCTTGAAACTGTACATAAAGCATTTAATAATGCAACATCCAGGTTTCTAGAGTAAATCATTCCTTGCTAGTATCTTTTGAAGTTGAAGCAAACTTGACCTTGAAATCAACACAGTCTCATTGCTGTAAATAGATGATTCTGATAAGAGTCATTTTTTCCCCTAATTTTCCATAAGAAAAGACCTGTAGATTCTAAACTATTTCTGCCATCATAGCATAGGTTGTTTTCTTCTAATGATAAACTTTATCATTGTCATTTTGCCGATCAACACTAAAATATTCACTTATTTCGTATTGCTGAAATCCAGTCTGTTTTATTAGGGCACTGAATACAATCATTTTATAACTTTAAAACACAGAGAGAGCATCAAGAAAATCTTCACTACCTGGAAAAACTATAACGAAAATTCCTTATTTTGAGTAAAAGAAGCAAACATCAAAGCATCCCATCAAAGACTGCTTTTAAATGACAGTGCTACTGGCTATGGGTCCTATTCATGCTCACTTGAAATACTGCAAATCAATTAACATATTTCTAGGAGTGTTAGGAATAGGGCCTCTGAGTTATTATAATTATGAGGTAAATTAAACAATGAGATAACGCCTCAGTAGATGTGCCTCGAGTGTAAGCACATTAAGACTTTTTGGAAAATCCTCCATGGAGACTCTGGCCAAAAACAGACATATCAAATGCCAGCAAGTTAAATGAATATTCACTCATTGAAAGCTACTGAGAAATTATTTATGCACTCACAATTATTCACTTATTATTGAAGCTAAATACTGTTCAAAATGTTCATCTCTAAGTAAAATAAAGGTGATCAGAATTCAGAAACTAATAAAGAATATAGAAAAGAATAATAGATTCTTGCTATCTTGATATACAACTCACATACTGTAAAATTGATATGTAACTCACATACTATAAAATGTGTATTCTTCATTTACATAGTTAAACCATTATTTTTCTATTCATCAAAACAGTAGGTATATTACATGTGCTGCTCTAAAATTTGCCTTTTTTTCCAGTTAAATTTGTAAGATTTAGATACCTGCTTACAAATCTAGGCTCGATCAACTTCAGTACCAGAGGTTTTTGTTGAATTACAAGCTACGAAAACCATCCAACTTGTGTGCAATGATGGAAAATTCAAAATTACTAAACTTGGGAAAGAAAGGAACTACAACAATGCAACACCCCCCATTTGTAGTATATATTGTTATAGGAATAGAGATTAAAAGCTTTATTAATCACAGTTATCAAATTACTCATTCAAGATCTAGAGCGATTTTCAGTGGCTATTTATATCTGTCTTTGAATTAAAGTAGATCTACCAATGATAATTTAGTTTTAGGGCTATTGTTTTCTTCTCTAGGTAATTATTTCAATTTTTAAATATAAAAATAGCTTACATGCCTCCTTAGTGAATGAAGACCATCCAATGCTATTCTCTTCACAGCTGAATTTTCAGAGGAAGATACTGAAAATGTGCACTTTGCTCTGAGAACCAAAAAGCAACTGCATGAGCACATGTCAGAGGTTCCACCCCAACTTCCTTGGCATATTCCAGATTATTTTCCTCTAAACAGGAAGCTCTTGACAGTTTTCCCTGGTATTTTCAGAATACTTTATTTACTAGAGGAACCCCAACTTTTGTTTCAAAGTATAATGTTCTTTCCCGCCGTGCCTATTGTTGCTAATTATGAATGCTACAAACAAGACAGAAACCAAATACCAAACTACTCCAGGCTGATTCAGAATATGGTAGCAAATATAAAAAAAGCAAAGTTAGCAACATGTTGCAAGGCTATGCTGGAGTCTTTAAACCGAAAACAATACTGAAGGGAGGATTCCTGGAATTCAACGGGGAATATTTGGCTCAAGCCGCAAAACCTGTATCTCTAAATAATGTCATGTTAGCAAGTGTTGAACAAGAAAGGCGGCTAACATTTTAACCTACTTCACAGAACACTAATCCAAATTTAACCAAATGCCAGAGATTCCACCCGAAATTAACAACTAGAAGCTGCTTCACATTTTTCTCCTGGTACAACAGTAATTGTTCATGAAGACAAACTTGTAAGAGGTAAGAGAGAGGGCCAAACCACAATGATCTACAAACACATCTAACTACTGTATATAAAGCAAACTAATTACCTCACACAGAAGAAGTGCAAGATTTAACAGTCCATGCTCTGCAGCCCCTGGGACGCAGAAGCAGCAGCGGCAGCAGCGTTAAGAGCAGCAGCGGCGGCCAGCATCCACCAGATTCTCACAGGCCTTTGACTGTGTGGACTCAGCCACAGACTCTGCCTCCGGCTGACGTCAAAGTCCCTGTCACATGGCCAGATGAAAGCCAAGAGAGCATTGGTTGTCGTAGCAACCACAGAACAGCTCTGAAATTATTTCAATAGGTCATCTGTCACTGTGATGTGTATGTGTTTGTGAGTGCATGTGAGTGTGTGTGTGTGTGTGTGTGTGTACGCACACACCCCACAACCATCACGGACAGCTACCCAGCAACCTCAACCCTTGAAGTTGTGACTAAAGAGTGCCTACAACTTTCCTCTTCAAGGCTGTTCCTTACAGTTTCTGGCAAGAAAATGCATGCCCCTCCGAAGTTCCCATTGGTCTCAGTGTCACCAGCATGAAGTTTGTGTCTCTCTCTGTAGAACAGAAGGAAAGAACTAAGAAATTCTGGGGATAGTATTCTAAGCTAATTAAATCTATTTGTAAGTAAATGGATAAAAACAGAAGCTCAAGGGGAGCTGGAAGAAAAGATATTTTTAAAATGATATAAGAATCCACATCAATGTACTGAGACCAGACTAGTAATGGAAAGAAAGAAGAAACATGGGGCGTGGTGGCCCTGAGTCAGATGAGAGTCTAATGAGCCTCACGTCAACTAGGATGGGGAATCAGGTGAGATGAATTCAGGATCCCTGCATTGTAAAATGTCTATGCAAGGATGAACGACCAAAACAGTTTCAAAACAGTGCTACTTTAAAACACTTTACATTTTAAACTTTTTTGGATTTTTACTTTGGGGGTCACCATAGAGGTGCCAAATCCTCCCCTTCTAAATGCTCTTGTCCACATCCCTTTGGGACTCAGCATGGAGTAAATGGGTGTCCCCAAACACAAACTTCAGTGAAAGCCTAGGACAGCAGAATGAAAGGAAGGTCCGGCACATTTTCTAACTTCAGCTTCATTTCCTTTAGGACAACCCTACCTTACTTCTAACTCCACACAGTGCTTATTTCCTAGTTCATTCTCCCTCTTAATTAATAGGAAGTCCATTAAATAAGATGAAATAAAATGCAGAGGAAGGTACTCTGAAAAATACATCCATTGAAACATATACCATTCAAAGGGGAAAGAGGTTAAAAGGCGGGGAGAAGAGATTGCTCTCAAAACCTTCCCATGCTAAAGTTATCAGGATTTCTTCTGGCTGGCTTCTGCTGGCTTCTTTAAAAAGACAAAAAGTAGCTCTGGGGTGCTACAAAATATAAATGGAAACTAAACCAGCTGAGCAGACTACATTTATGTCACTGCAAAAGAATGAAATTTCTTCAGTTAAGAGTCAGGAATTACTTCTAGCACAGTAAGACTAATGTTCAAACTGACCATAGAATCTTCCTATTCCATCTTCCTCTTCCTTTACTTCTGTCCCAGCCCCATCTGGGAGAAAAGATACATTTTTATTTGCAAAGTTATTTTCCTGATGCTATTAGCTATAGCACTGCAAAAGTAAAATCAAAGTGTAATGCTATAATGAACTCTCCCCCCTTTAATTTCAGATTAATGATAGCTAGGAATTTACCTCTTAGCACAAGGACAATTGGCTCATTGAATCCAATGCCTATCTAAATGGGTCAGGATGTCACACCAGTGGTAGATTTCAGCAACAGTCACAATTCACAAATTTGTAATTTGTTCCAGTTATAGTTCTAGTTTTCTGTCAGAAATGTACATCACAGCAATGAGGGGAATGGGAAGAGAGGAGAGAAAGCATTTCCTTCTAGACTTGCAGGGCCCCATGTTCTCTGAGCTGCCTGCTTTACCATCTCTTTGACTCCAAATCCATGGCTGCCTAATCATCTCTTCCTCTTTATGCAGTGAAACTGCAGTACCACAGTTTGCCAATAGGTGATGTCCTCTGAAACAAGAAGTTATCAGTTCTTAAAATTCTGGCCTTAAATTAGTTCAAAATTCAACAAATACACCTTTTTATTTTGAATTTTCTATCATTTTTAAGACTAAGTAGAGGGGGATCTTCAAGATGGCGGAGGAGTAAGACGTGGAGATCACCTTCCTCCCCACAAATACAACAAAAATACACCCACATGTGGAACAAATCCTACAGAACACCTACTGAACACTGGCAGAAGACCTCAGACTTCCCGAAAGATGCCTGAGGGTGACCTACACACAGAGCAGGGCCAAAACCGAAGCTGAAGGCCAGGAGCTGTGCAAACAGAAGAGCAAGGGAAATTTCTCTGTGCAGCCTCAGGAGCAGCACATTAATAACTCCCCACAGTCAGCTTGATGTACCCTGCATCTGTGGAATACCTGAACAGAAAATGAATCATCGCAAAACTGAGGTGGTAGACTTGGGGTTTGCTGTCTGTGACTAATTTGTTTCTAATTTTAATGTTTATCTTAGTTTAGTTTTTAGCACATGTTATCATTGGTGATTTATTAGTTTGATTGCTCTCTTTTTAAATTTTTTTTATTTTAATAAATTTTAAAAATGTTTTAAATTATTTTATTATTATTATAATTTTTCTTTCTTTTTTTTCTCCCTTTTATTCTGAGCCGTGTGGCTGACAGTGTCTTGATGCCCTGGCCTGGTGTCACACCTGAGCCTCTGAGGAGAGGGAGCTGAGTTCAGGACACTGGACCACAAGAGACGTCCCGGCCCCAAGTATTACCAATCGACAAGAGTTCTCCCAGAGATCTCAGTTTCAACGCTAAGTCCCAGATCCACCCAGTGGCCAGCAAGCTCCAGTGCTGGATGTCCCATGCCAAACAACTAGCAAGACAGGAACACAACCCCACCCATTAGCAGGGAGGCTGCCTAAAATCACACTAACTTCACAGACACCCCAAAACACACCACAGAATGCAGCCCTGCCCATCAGAAAGACAAGATCCAGCCCCACCCACCAGAACACAGGCACTAGTCCCCTCCACCAGGAAACCAACACAAGCCACTGAACCAACCTCACCCACTGGGGGCAGACACCAAAAACAACGGGAACTATGAATGTGCAGCCTGCGAAAATGAGACCCCAAACACAGTAAGTTAAGCAAAATGAGAAGACACAGAAATATGCAGCAGATGAAGGAGCAAGGTAAAAACCCACCAGACCAAACAAATGGAGAGGAAATAGGCAGTCTACCTGAAAAAGAATTCAGAAAAATGATAGTAAAGATGATCCAAAATCGTGGATATAGAATGGAGAAAATACAAGAAGTGTTTAATAAGGACCTAGAAGAACTAAAGAGCAAACAACGATGAACAACACAATAACTGAAATTAAAAATTCTCTAGAAGGAATCAATAGCAGAATAACTGAGGCAGAACAGGTAAGTGACCTGGAATATAAAACAGTGGAAATAACTACACCAGATCAGAATAAACAAAAAAGAATGAAAAGAATTGAGGACAGTCTCAGAGACCTCTGGGATAACATTAAACGCACCAACATTCGAACTATAGGGTCCCAGAAAAAGAAGAGAAAAAGAAAGGGTCTGAGATATTTGAAGAGATTATAGTTGAAAACTTCCCTAACATGCTAAGGGAAATAGTCACTCAAGTCCAGAAAGTGCAGAGTCCCATACAGGATAAATCCAAGGAGACAAATATTAATCAAACTATCAAAAATTAAATACAAAGGAAAAATACTAAAAGCAGCAAGGGAAAAGCAACAAATAACATACAAGGAAATCTCCATAAGGTTAACAGCTGATCTTTCAGCAGAACCTCTGCAAGCCAGAAGGGAGTGGCAGGACATAGTTTAAGTGATGAAAGGGAAAAACCTACAAACAAGATTACTCTACCCAGCAAGGATCTCATTCAGATTCGATGGAGAAATTAAAACCTTTACAGACAAGCAAAAGCTAAGAGATTTCAGCACCACCAAACCAGCTTTACAACAAAGGTTAAAGGAACTTCTCTAGGCAGGAAACACAAGAGAAGGAAAAGACCTATAATAACACACCCAAAACAATTAAGAAAATGGTAATAGGAACGTACATATCAATAATTACCTTAAGTGTAAATGGATTAAATGGTTTGGATTATACCAAAAGACACAGACTGGCTGAATGGATACAAAAACAGGACCTGTGTATATGCTGTCTACAAGGGACCCACTTCAGACCTAGGGACACATACAGACTGAAAGTGAGGGGATGGAAAAAGATATTCCATGCAAACAGACATCAAAGGAAAGCTGGAGTAGCAATTCTCATATCAGAAAAAATTGACTTTAAAAAGACTATTACAAGAGACAAAGAAAGACACTACATAATGATCAAGGGATCAATCCAAGAAGAAGACATAACAATTATAAATATATATGCACCCAACATAGGAGCACCTCAATATATAAGGCAAATGCTAACAGCCATAAAGGGGGAAATCGACAGTAACACAGTAAGAGTAGGGGACTTTAACACTCCACTTTCAAAAATGGACAGATTCTCATAAATGAAAATAAATAAGAAAACACAAGCTTTAAAGGACACATTAAACAAGATGGACTTAATTGATATTTATAGCACATTTCATCCAAAAGCAACAGAATACACTTTCTTCTCAAGTGCTCATGGAACATTCTCCAGGATAGATCATATCTTAGATCACCAATCAAGCCTTGGTAAATTTAAGAAAATTGAAACCATATCCAGTATCTTTTCCAACCACAATGCTATGAGACTACACATCAATTACAGGAAAAAACTGTAAAAAATACAAACAAATGGAGGCTAAACAATACACTACTAAATAACCAAGAGAACCCTGAAGAAATCAAAGAGGAAATCAAAAAATACCTAGAAACAACTGACAATGAAAACACGATGACTCAAAACCTATGGGATGCAGCAAAAGCAGTTCTAAGGGAAGTTGATAGCAATGCAGTCCTACCTCAAGAAACAAGAAAAATCTCAAACAATCTAACCTTACACTTCAAGCAATTAGAGAAAGAAGAACAACAACAAGAACAAAAACCCCAAAGTCAGCAGAATGAAAGAAATCATAAAGATCAGATCAGAAATCAATGAAAAAGAAATGAAGGAAACAACAGCAAAGATCAATAAAACTAAAAACTGGTTCTTTGAGAAGATAAACAAAATTGATAAAGCACTAGCCAGACTCATCAAGAAAAAAGGGAGAAGACTCAAATCAACAGAATTAGAAATGAAAAAGGAGAAGTAACAACTGACACTGCAGAAATACAAAGGATCATGAGAGATTACTATAAGCAACTATATGCCAATAAAATGTAAACCTGGAAGAAATGGACAAATTCTTAGAAAAGCACAACCTTACAGGACTGAACCAGGAAGAAACAGAAAATATACACAGGCCAATCACAAGCACTGAAACTGAAACTGTGATTAAAAATCTTCCAACAGGGGCTTCCCTGGTGGCACAGTGGTTGAGAGTCCACCTGCCGATGCAGGGGACGTGGGTTCGTGCCCCAGTCTGGGAGGATCCCACATGCCGCTGGGATCGTGAGCCATGGCCGCTGAGCCTGCGCATCTGGAGCCTGTGCTCCGCAACGGGAGAGGCCACAACAGTGAGAGGCCTGCGTACAGCAAAAAAAAAAAAAATCTTCCAACAAACAAAAGCCCAGGAACAGACAGCTTCACAGGCCAATTCTATCAAAAATTTAGAGAGAAGCTAACATCTATCCTTCTCAAACGTTTCCAAAATATAGCAGAGGGAGGAACACCCCCAAACTAATTCTACGAGGCCACCATCACCCTGATCCAAAACCAGACAAAGATGTCACAAAAAAAGAAATCTACAGACCAAATCATTGATGAACACAGATGCAAAACTCCTCAACAAAATACTAGCAAACAGAATCCAACAGCACATCAAAAGGATCACACACCATGATCAAGTGGGGTTTATACCAGGAATGCAAGGATTCTTCAATATAAGCAAATCAATCAGTGTGATGCACCATATTAACAAATTGAAGAATAAAAACCATATGACCATCTCAACAGATGCAGAAAAGGCTTTTGACAAAATTCAACACCCATTTATGATAAACACTCTCCAGAAAGTAGGCTTAGAGGGAATTTACCTCAACATAATAAAGGCCATATATGACAAACCCACAGCCAACATCATCCTCAATGGTGAAAAACTGAAACCATTTCCTCTAAGATCAGGAACAAGGCAAGGTTGCCCACTCTCACCACTATTATTCAACATACTTTTGGAACTTTTAGCCACAGCAATCAGAGAAGAAAAAGAAATAAAAGGAATCCAAATCGGAAAAGAAGAAGTAAAGCTGTCACTGTTTGCAGATGACATGATACTATACATAGAAAATCCTACCAGAAAACTACTAGAGCTAGTCAATGAATTTGGTAAAGTAGCTGGATACAAAATTAATGTACAGAAATCTCTGGCATTCCTATACACTAATGATGAAAAATCTGAAAGTGAAATTAAGAGAACACACCCATTTACCACTGCAACAAAAAGAATAAAATATCTAGGAATAAAACCTACCTAAGGAGACCAAAGACCTGTATGCAGAAAATTATAAGACACTGATGAAAAAATTAAAGATAATACAAGTAGGTGGAGAGATATACCATGTTCTTGGATTGGAAGAATCAACATTGTGAAAATGACTCTACTACCCAAAGCAATCTACAGATTCAATGCAATCCCTATCAAACTACCAATGGCATTTTTCACAGAACTAGAACAAAAAATTTCAGAATTTGTATGGAAACACAAAAGACCCCGAATAGCCAAAACAATCTTGAGAATGAGAAACGGAGCTGGAGGATTCAGGGTCCCTGACTTCAGACTATACTACAAAGCTACAGTAATCAAGACAGTATGGTACTGGCACAAAAACAGAAATATAGATCAATGGAACAGGATAGAAAGCCCAGAGATAAACCCACACACATATGGTCACCTTATCTTTGATAAAGGAGGCAAGTATGTACAGTGCAGAAAAGACAGCCTCTTCAATAAGTGGTGCTGGGAAAACCGAACAGCTACATGTAGAAGAATCAAATTAGAACACTTCCTAACACTGTACACAAAAATAAACTCAAAATGGATTTAAGACCTAAATATATGGCCAGACACTGTAAAACTCTTAGAGGAAAACATAGGCAGAACACTCTATGGGATAATTCACAGCAAGATCCTGTTTGACCCACCTACTGGAGGAATGGAAATAAAAACAAAAATAAACAAATGAGACCTAATCAAACTTATAAGCTTTTTGAACAGCAAAGGAAACCATAAACAAGATGAAAAGACAACCCTCAGAATGGGAGAAAATATTTGCAAACGAAGCAACTGACAAAGATTAATCTCTAAAATTTACCAGCAGCTCATGCAGCTCAATATGAAAATAACAAACAACCCAATCCAAAAATGGGCAGACCTAAACAGACATTTCTCCAAAGAAGATATACAGATTGCCAACAAACACATGAAAGTTTTGCTCAACATCACTGATCATTTGAGAAATGCAATTCAAAACTACAATGAGGTATCACCTCACACCAGTTAGAATGGGCATCATCAGAAAATCTAGAAACAACAAATGCTGGAGAGGGTGTGGAGAAAAGGGAACCCTCTTGCACTGTTGGTGGGAATGTAAATTAATACAGCCAGTATGTAGAACAGTACGGGGGTTCCTTAAAAAACTCAAAATAGAACTACCATACGACCCAGCAATCCCATTACTGGGCACATACCCTCAGAAAACTGTAATTCAAAAAGAGACATGTACCACAATGTTCACTGCAGCACTATTTACAATAGACAGGACATGGAAGTGTCCATCGATAGAGGAATGGATAAAGAAGATGTGGCACATATATACAGTGGAATATTACTCAGCCATACAAAGAAAAGAAATTGAGGTATTAGTAGTGAGCTGGATGGACCCAGAGTCTGTCACACAGAGTGAAGTAAGTCAGAAAGAGAAAAACAAATACCATATGCTAACACATATATATGGAATCTAAAAAAAAAAAAAAAAATGGTTCTGGTGAACCTAGGGGCAGGACAGGAATAATGACACAGATGTAGAGAATGGACTTGAGGACACGGGGAGGGGGAAGGGTAAGATGGGACGAAGTGAGAGAGTAGCATCGACATATATACACTACCAAATGTAAAATAGATAGCTAGTGGGAAGGAGCTGCCTAGCACAGGGAGATCAGCTTGGTGCTTTGTGACCACCTAGAGGGGTGGGATAGGGAGGGTGGGAGGGAGACACAAGAGGGATGGGATATGGGGATATATGTATACATGTAGCTGATTTACTTTGTTATACAGCAGAAACTAACACAACATTGTAAAGCAATTATACTCCAATGAAGTTTTTTTTTTTAAAGACTAGTATACTTTATTGTATACTGACTTGGGCACTCATATTATAAGTTAAAATTATCAGTGGACTGACCTTCAAAATGAAAAGTGGATACATGTAATCCTTTTTTCTATAGCATGCTTCCAACCTGCCATCACTCATTTCCCTTTGCAAACTGTCTAGAATTAGAGATTCCTCTTACAGCTAAGGAAGTCACTGGTCTCTTGCAGAGTTGAAATTGTGACGATGATCTCTTTGGAGCTCAGGTTTCTACCCATTTGGTTAATTAATCCAAATGTAGGTAAAAATATCATAGGAAATACATATGAGGGCCTTTTCCAATCACAGCCCACTGCATTGAAGACAATATAAGTCATTTTCTTTTTAAAATAATAACTCATATTTTTAGGTAAAAATGATTCACTTAATTTAAAAATACCCATTCAAAAATACTTCTGCACCATAGTTTTCACTTGCTGTATGAATGTCAGGGCTCCTTATTATTAGTTTGACCACTCTGTCGGAAATAACACTTAAATGCTACTAAACAAGCATTCTGACTTGGGTTCACATACCTGAATTAACAGGTGTTTTAGGCAATGAGTAGACAACTATAATCAGCCTTTTATTTGATGTTTCTAGGTAGAAATTTTGCTGTATCCCTGTCTCAGCATTAGTGGGAAGGCCATAGACCTATTGTTTGGAAGCACTGGGTTCAAATCTCATCTGGGTAAGTTACTCAAGTGCTCTGAGCCTTAGTGCCTACATCCTAAGGTTGTTGTGAGGATTTTAAAATTCTGATACCCTGTGACAGGGTCAGTGGCTCAATGTATATGTAATTTCTTACTTATCTGTCTGACTCTGATAAGTCTAAGATCTTCAGGGAAAGGATGAATCTTATTCATCTCTACAACCCTATGGTTAATAGCACAAGGACCAGAACACAAATGCTCAATAAATGTTGAGTGACTCCTCAAAATGCTGAGAAAGAAATGTTTCCTTTTTATTCCTGCTAACAGAGAAGGGAGAGCCTCCCCTCAACTCCCCAAAAAGGCAAAGGAAGGAAAAACAAAACCAAAAATGTTATCACAAAATTTTCTAGCAATGAATGGATTCAAGTAAATTTGCCAAATAAATCAAACTTATCTCTATTAAATCATATTTATTATGAGTGCACATAAGTTATATGCTGATGTATTTTATGGTTATAGCTGTTGATGTTGGATAATCTTTTACATTAACTGATTAATCGAGCACTTACTATATCTGGAGCATTGTTCTAAGTGCTATACGTATATTAAATTATTCACTATAATAACTATGAGGTAGGCATCACTCATTTCCACATTTCATAACTAAAGAAACTTAAGCATAGAGTGATTAAGTAACTTGCCTATCTAGCACATGGCAGAGCCAGGATCTACACCCAGGAAACCTGGCTCCATAAATTTTGGAAATAATTTACATTTGATATATTTTTAGAAAGCATTGATTTATTTCTTATGGTTATTTTATACTTGAAGGTTGTTTTTATTTTTAATTTCTTATGAGGGGGAGAAGGCCAACTTATCTTTTCTGCATTTGGGAACTCTGGTGATCTTAATCTAGGTTTGTCCTAAGGTGTAATATGGCAAGAAAAATCTAATTCAGAAGATTTGAATAAAGGAAAATGGGCAAAGTAACTGAAAATATCCTGAATGAAATCACCCAAATTATTATAGTCTTAAGTGAAGCAAACATCTGGACTACACAGGCTTGGGTAACTTCTGTTTCCCAGTATGATGGAGTTTTTTGTATTCAAACTAATACTCTCACTGAGATAATAATAGCTGGATATTTTTTAAGTGGTTGGAAGGCATCAAAGAGTAGCAAAGGCAGCAAAACCTTTAAGTGCCAAGATCCCAGATAAAAGGAATATATATTGATGTAAGCCCAGCATTTTCCACATTATCTGCTACTTTTCTCCTCAAATTATTTGATAATTCCTAAGTGGTATGGGGTTTTTGGCATTCTCAAAACTGGAGAGACAAAAATTGGGGATTCAAATATTCAAGAACATCCAGGACTTCAGGGATTGAGATCCTGGTTTAAAAAAAGGAATCACAGAGAAGAGATCCCAACATTCTGAACTGTTTTCCCCTTAAAGCACCTGCCAATTCCTAGATGGTGTTAGACAAAGCATTAATATGCAGCAAATAAGATAAAAACATAAAGGGCGAGTTTATGTTTGGGAGTTCAGGATCCTTCAAGGAGCTGGAGCTTGTGAACGTCCTAAGTTTTCAGGCCTCATAACTGAAAGGCCCCAGAAGTAATGGAAAACAGAAAATAGATGCATCCTCACAAAAACCTGGATCCATCCTAGAATCATTACAATACCTAGTTGGATCAAGGTAATTCACCCCTATTCTTACTATTTTCCAGAGAAAATTAACCTTCTTTAAGGGAAGATAACATCATACAGAGCCTCTGCCACTTTTCATATACCATTGCCAATTCACTCCAAAATCATTAATCATGCTAGGAAATGGGTATAACTGACCAAAATCCAAGAGGAAAAAACAGACAGTAGAAATAGATCCATAGGTGATTTATCTTCTATAATTATCAGACACGGACTTTAAAATGACCACAGTTGACCCTTGAACAATCTGGAAGTTGACTGTCCACACAGTTGATAATCTGGGTCTAGGTTTACAGTCGGCCCTCCATATCTGCAGTCCCACACCCACAGATTCAACCAACCATGAATTGTGTAGTACTGTATTATGTATTTAGTGAAAAAAAAAAACCCACATAAGTGGACCCACACAGTTCAAACCTGTGTTATTTAAGGGTCCACAGTATAATTAATATGTTCAAGGAAATAGCAGGATGGAGAGTTCCACGTGCAAAATAGTAAAATCTATTAAAAAGAGAACATATTAAATTTAATTGAAAAATACAATTAAGAGCACAACAGATGGGTTCAAGAACACAGAAGATATAGCAAAAGAGAAAAATAGTGAAACGAATGATTAGCAGACAATATCTAGTCTGAAGAATAAAAGAATGGAAAATACTGAAAATAATGTAAGAGACATTTGGGACATATGAAAAGGCTAACATGTATATTAGGGAGAGGAGAGAAGAGGAGAGAGAGATAGGACAGAAGCAATATTTGAAGAGAATTGGCTGAGAAGTTTCCAAAACTTATAAAAGATACGAAACAACAGATTGAAGAAGCCCTATATATCCCAAACAGGATAATTACAAAGAAAACCACACATAGACACATCGTGACCAATCTGCTGAAAACTAAAGACAAAGACAAAATCTTAAAGCAGTGAAACAAAAAAATTATATTAATTTATAAGGAGCAAAAAAAATCAACAGTAAAACAAACAAGCCAATTAGAAAATTGGCAAAATTTTTAACAGTAAAAATCAACAGTAAAAATCAACAGTAAAACAAACAAGCCAATCAGAAAATTGGCAGAATACAGGAAAAGATATTTTCCCCAAGAATGTACAAAGATGACAAATAAGCACACAAAATGATTTTCCAGCATCATTAGCTATTAGGGAAATGCAAGTTAAAACCATAATGAGATACTACTATACACCTGTCAAAATGACTAAAATAAAAAAGTGACAATACCAAATGCTGACAGAGAAACTGAATCACTTGTATTGCTAGTGGGAAAGTAAAATGGTACAGCCACTATAGAAAACATTTTAGCAGTTTTTAAAAAAATTAAACATGCAACTACTGTATGTACTCATGCAATTGTACTCCTGGGTATTCCAGAGAAATGAAGGCTTATGCTAACAGAAAAGCTTGTACACAAATGCTTTTAGTACCTCTCTTTGTGATGGTCAATAATTGGAAACAACTCAGGTGCTTTCAATGAGTGAATGGGTGAACACATTTTAGTACATCCATACTATAGAGTACTACTTAGTAGTAAAGTGACACAAATTATGATGCACATAAAAACTGCATGAATGTCCAGAGAATTTTTCCGAGTGTAAAAAACTAATCTCAAAAGGTCACTTACTGTACAATTCCATTTCTATAACAGTATGACAAAATTATAGAAATGAAAAATAGATCAGTGGTTGCCAGAGATTAAGGAGGGAATTAGGGGAAGTGCCTATGGCTGTAAAAGGACAACAGGAGGGATGCTTATAGTGTGATGGAAACATTCTGCATCTTGACTGTATTAATGTCAATATCCTGGCTGTAACATTGTACTACAGGTCTGCAAGATGTTACCTTTAGGAGAAAGTGGGTAGAGGGTATATGGGTTCTCTCTGTATTGTGTCCCACAACTGCATGTGAATCTACACTTATCTCAAAATAAAAGTTTAATTAAAAATTTTTTAATGAAGGTGACGTAAGACATTTCAGTCAAAAACTGAGGGAATTTGTTCCAATAGAATTGCATAAATTTCTGAAGAGTTGTTTAAGCAGAAGAAAAATGATCCCACATGGAAACACAGAGATACAGAAAGGGCAGATATATAGATAAATTTAAATGAATACCAACTTTATGAACCCCCATGTCTTGTAGGGGTTAAAATGTGTGTAGATTCAAAATATAGGGCAACATTAGCACAAAAGGTAGAAAGGATGAATAGAATTAAAGTTTTCTAAGACTCTTGTATTCTGGTCAAAGTACTAATTAATAATAGTCTCTAATAAGATAAGGGTGCACAATGTAATCCTTGTAATATCCATTAAAAGAATAACAAAAGAATGTATAGCTAATAAACTAATACAGCAGGAAAATGATTTTAAAAATTACTTGATTCCCAAAAGAAGCAAAAAAAGGTGGGTGGAGGGGGAGAGAAAATGATAGGATAAATAGGTAGAAATATTGGGTTGACCAAAAAAGTTCGTTTGGGTTTTTCTGTAACATCTTACAGAAAAACCCGAACGAACTTTTTGGCCAACTCAATAGTAACATTGAAGAGTTAACTGCAAACATGTAAATAATTACAGTGATTACTATAATATATAAACTGACCAAATATTCTAATTAAAAGACAAAAACATCAGACTGTATTAATAAGAAAATTCTAACTCTTCACGTAAGAGATGAAAATTGATACACAAACTAACAAGCAAAAACTGTTGTAGCATTATTATCAAGCAATAGTACTTATTTGTAATATAAGCAAGAGATACTACTAGAGACACAGAAGAACACTTCATAATTCACTGCTCTAAATATGCATGCACCTAATAAAATAGCATCAAGATAAATAGAAAAATTCACTCATAGTATTGGTTTAACATATTTTTTTCAATAACTTACAGAACAAGTAGCAAAATAAGGTAGAGGTACAGAATATTTTAATGATGCAATTAACCAATCCGACTTGATTAACACATGAAGAATGATGAGCTCAAGAATTACAAAATACACAACTTTCCTCTCAAATATATTTAACAATACTGACTATATGCTGGGCTACAGGAGTTTTTCAATACATTATAAATTATCAAAATCACAGAGTATACTCTGTACACAGTGGAACAAAGCTAGGACTCAGTATTAAATAGACAAACAGAAAATCTCTAAATGGAAACCAAGCAATACATTTCTAAATAATCCATGAATTAAAAAGATTTACATTGCAATGTAAAAATATTTTGAACTGAACAATAATATAATGTATCAAAATTTACATGCACCTAAAGCACTACTTAATGGAAATTATTCTATCTGTTTAAAAAAAATACTGAGGTTCCACTTTTAGCATGGTACTTTGAGGACCTCCGTGGCCCTGTTCCCTAGTGAAACAAGCATAACTTGTGAAAGTATTTTTAAATATCATAGAAAGTCTCTGAGAATTGTCCTTAGGGTATAGAGCCAATGAAGAAACATTTATTCAAGAAAACATACTAAAACTTGATAAGAACATTGAGAATCTGTGGCACTTTTAAGTCACTTCCATGCATGCTCCATCCTGGAAAGGTGTAACCAATAAGACTGGGCTCCTTTTCCCCTCAGCTCTTGATAAAGGGACACAGTTTCTCACTGGGAAAGGCAGGCCATCAGCGTTTCTCCAGCTCTGGTGTTAAATTCCTGGTCAGTGCAGCCAAGAGGTTGGGGGCAGCCTTCCTCCACGTAGCCCCCACTCGTAGGGGCAGATGCTCTACTCCAGGCACAACAGGTCAAAAATCCTGAGGCCCTTATTACCCTCGATCCAGCTCACTTGTAGGGCAGAGGTTCTATTCCAGAGGCAATCTGAGACTAGGCTACCAACACTGCTCCATGTCCAGAGGTTTTTCCCAGAGGGAGAGACTATCCGCGAGAGCAGAGAGATCTGTAGATCTTCACAGAGGAACTGACTTTATTAAATAGAATGTGGGGAAGTTCAAGCTTAAGGTTGCTCTTAAAAATAATGGAGATTTTGATGGTAAACAATTGAGAGGAGACTGATAGAAGAGCAAAAGCTAACCTGTAGACCAGCTAGTTTACCAGAGAGAACCAAGGAAAGAAACAGCTAAAAAGAGCCCTTCTGGGATCAGAACAAACAGATTGGCCTCAAAAACTGCCCCTAATGAATTTGATTGGATCATACTGTGGAGCAATTTATGCCCCAGAGCATTGTAAGAAATACTAGAGCAATCAGCCCAAAATTAGTGAAGCCCAACAGCTGGGTGTGATACCAAATGTGGCAGACAGTATAACAGAGATCAGGGGAAAAGACAGTTAAAGAGAGCCATGCTAAAACTAATCATCACAACCTGACTGGGCACAGTCACTGAAACAGTGGTAAGAGTAGCACCCTTGTATTGTGCTTTATGGTTCACATAGCACTTCCACGATTCTATTTCATTTGACCCTGAATCAATAAAAACATTAATTTTTTAAAAGGTTTAAAAATCCATGATCTAAGTTTCTACCTCAAGTAGCTGGGCAAAGAAGAGATGGGATATAGCTGCCCAGAATAAAGACATTTTCTAGCCTCCCTTCTAGCTCTGTAGCCTTGTGATTAAAACAGGCCAACTGGATGTAGATAGATATGTCATGTGTAGCTTCCAGAACCTTCCTTAAAAACAAATGAGCAAACACACGTGTCTGAGCCCTTTTCGTTTGTTTTATTCTGTTTACCATCCTACTGCTTGGGAGCATGGAGGTGATGGCCACCAGTGGACCATGAGGAAGTGGGCTAAATATCCTAGAGATGGATGGTGGAGCTATGAGCTGGAAGAAGCCTGATTCCCAAAGACTTCATGGAAAAAAGCTGTCAATCCAGTCCTACATTTCTTCCCTCTGGACTTTTAGATGAGAGAGAGAGAGAGAAAGAGAGTGAGAGAGGGAGGAAGTTCTCTCATATTTAAGGCACAATTATTATATGTCAAACCTATTCCCAAGTGTTAGAGTTTCCACCATCAAAAAAAGGGGGAGGGGAGGGAACTTTGTGCAAGTGAAATGTCAGATGTTAAATAAGCTATGAAATTTCATGAAATTCCAGGAATCCATCTAGAAGAAAACAGAATGCAATGCATTTTGCTTTTTGCAAAAGCATTGCAAAAGAAATCCTAGAAAACAGCTCTTCATTTCTCCAGGTAATTAAATTAGTAACCTTTAGTTAATATTTGGTAATAATCATGTGAAGATTCTTTAAAGTCTTTCTAGACACTGAAGAGTCACATGGGTTGAAGATAAAGAAAAAGGAGAAAAGAAACAACAAAATTACTCAGGGAATAAAAATGGGCTCTCCTTTCACCCTGCTTGCCTTTTCATAGATTGCATGAGGGATATAAATTCTTTTCTTTTAAAGAGAGACAATTTTTCACATGAAACTAAGGATTTCATGGGAAAATGGTTGACAAATTACCTCTTTAATTTCTCATACAAAAAGGAAAGCTGCAAAATGTTAATTTTCCATCAGCAACATCCAGTACAATTAGAATAAACATTGATCTTTGTTTTTGCTTTTTTCTTTTTAAAGATTGGTTTAGAATCATAACTCTCTCCTTGCTGTCAGACACTCTTGTACATTTATAAACCTGATTTTTACAGATCATCAAGGATTCTAGTCCTTCCTACTTCCAAGAGATAAAGAAATAGACTGAAAAGCATGAAGAATCTAGATGCTTTCTGTGGTGCCCGTGTTGAAATGCAACACCTATAAACAAGAAGAGAGAATCAATCCTGAAATTTATCTGCAGCCCCAAGTCATGCATTTTGTTGAGTTTTTGTACAAAACGTGGGTATCAAGGGTTCTTGCTGCATTATACTGGAAAGGGTATGAACTTTGGAATCGGGTACACTCAGATTTAAATGTGGGCACCCAAAACATGACTTTTTCATTTCTGTGACTTCAAACAACTTACTTAACCCCTCTGAGTCTTCATTTTATTATCTGTGAAATAGCAGTACTAATGGCCCTGCAGGGTGGTGATAAAGAGTGATGCTCAAGTTTAGTAGTGCATCTGATACAGTTAACAGAAAGCTAAACTTCACAATTGGGAAGAATACTTAACAAATGTGCTAATTAGGGTCCAGGTTACCTAAGTTTACGCTTTCTAAAGAATAAATTTACTTGAAGTGTGATTTCTTATTTTCATGGAATTCCTTAGTAAGTAAATTATAATAGTTCCTAACATCAAGAGAACTATGAATTTATATTTTCATAGTCTATATTTCCACTTAATAGCATTTAATGACAGTTGAAACCACAGCATAGAATCATATTTAAACTATCAAAAATGAGATGTTCAATTATTAAGTTTCCCATGGTGTAAAGCTGTCAGCATCCTCCGAGCTCCTGAGGATGAGTGTCATGAGATCAGCAACCTCACCAAAAAGGAGTGAGAGCCCACAGTGCCTGGATACACTTGTGCCAGGGCTGGAGGGACTCAAAACTTTCCAGAGCAACAAGACTTGACATTGGCCTCTTCTCCAAGAAAATTTTTATAAGGAATTTCATGAGGAAATAATTCCCAGCAAACAGAGTTGAAACAGGAATGGGAGGAGAGAAGCAATTTGGTAGGGGCTCAGGGGAAGGGCGGGGGGACCCTCACCAAAGGAGGAGAATCATGAAGTCAAGATGAAAGGAAGATTTCTGACTCAGTAAGGCTGTTCACTTGGGAATGAGTATCAGTGGAAACCTTCTAAAAAAGGATGAGGGGCTTGGAGTCGGAGTCCTACAGCATGAGTCCCCAGGTAGTCTCTGAGCTCTGCAGGGCCTCTCCAGTTCCTATAGTTACACCCAGGCGCACCGCAACATCAAATCAGTAACTTCTCTTTTTGCCTCACCAGCCTGAGTGGGCATTCCATCATTTGAAGCAAGTGATCTCTAATATAAACACAATCATCTTTGTCCTTCACTCAATTAGTGTCACTGTTTCCTCAAAATGGAAAAGACTTTCATTACCTCGATCATTGCATTCATTTGTTCATTCATTCACCTAATAATCTTCAGTGAGTGCTTTCTCTGTGTGTCAGAGGACACAGCAATGAATAAGAAAGACACAGACTTTGGCCTCATGGAGTTTATAGTTACTGAACAATTACAACATTTAGTAAATAATGAGTGACATAGAAGGAGAGCTACCCGGTGCCAGCCCAGGAGAACATAATGCAGTCTGGGATTTCACAGAAAAGCTCTCAGAAGATATGACCCTTGAGTGAAGAATAAAGAGGAGTGAGCCAGTTGAGGAGCTGGGAGATGTACTGAGCAGAGAAAACAGTGGGTTTAAAACCTCAGAGACGAGAGGCCACATGGCATGTTAGAGGAACTGAGAGGCCAGGATGGCAGAGCGCTGAGAAAAGTAAGTGGCACACGATGAGCAAGCCGGTTGTGGGCAGCTTATAGAGGGCTTTGTAAACGAATGTAAACAGGTAACTGAGCCACTCGCTCAAGGACACACAGCTAACAGGTGGCAGATTGGACCCTAGGTCATCTGAGCTCTAATTCAGAGACCAACTAAACTTTATAAAGCAATGTTCTTTCAAAAGTTCTTTTCTGATTCTAACGGTAACACATGCTGATTGTAGAGAGAATGTATCTTCTATTGGCACAAAGGGCACTATGCAAATGGCCCCCAGGTACCCAGTACACACCTTGCGTGATGTATAACATCAAATGATCACCCTCAGCAAATCCATTATCCCCAGACACTAGACATCTTTAGAACGTCTTTAATTATAGGATTTGTCCAGACTGAGCCATACAAAAGTCACAGGATTAGGGTTCATGATGAAAATCTGTCCATTACACAAAGGACCCCACACTCTTCCCCATATGTCAGCTGCTTGCCCGTTTTTACTGCATGAAAATGTAGACTTGAAGATAATCGAGTGATTATACTCAGAAAGATATCTGATAAATTATATTTGCACATTCCCTGGTCTCTTCATGGCCTGGTCTCCAGAATGTCTCTGTCCATTTCAAAATCAGAAGATGGTGTTCTCATCACCCAACCACAGAAGCCCTTTAGGATGTCTCTGCCTCTCTCCGCACTGCCAGCAGCTCCAATTCCTTGGTCAAACCCAAACTGAGCACTTCTCATAAGGATTCATGTACCAGAATAGAAGCCCCTTGTCCTTCCTCCTGGGAAAGCGCTCTGCAAGGCTACGGAATCAACCCTTCCCTCCTAGTTGGAGTGGCAAGCAAACGAGCCCCAGGAAGCCTGGCCAGCAGATAAAGTGCTTGATTAAGATGCCCTCCTCTTCATAGTTAATTGGCAGATCGTTTTTAGAGTTCATGCCTTAGAATTCGTTCTTTCTGGGTTGTCATTTTATTTTTCTGCCACCCACATTAAAAGAAAGTCTCTTTTGCCTGTCTTTGCAGTTCCCAAGCCTAATGATAATCACGGTTTCAGCCTATTGCCTTGAGATTCTGACAGCATAAATAATGCAGGTGCACAGAAATAAAATGTAGCTATGCTGGCTTTTGCTTCTCTAGCCAATCAACTACCAAAAAAAGGAAAGAGACTGAATTGATAGAAAGATGCATTTTACTATCCAGCTGCCAAGGGGGCACTGTCGACAATGAAGATTTCAGAATAATAACCCTAAAGAGAGGAGGTTCAGAGCGTCCCATTCACTGCGGCCACAGTCTGAAAGACGCATTGTTCCCGACAGGTCAGGTGGAAGACCCCTCCCATGAATGCAGCATTCTGAGGAAATGCTAAGCCAACCATTTTTTAAAAGACCCTCTGACACCAGAAATTTCAAACATGATTTGGTTCTCAGGGAGCGATACCATATCCTCACAGGTGTGGGATAATCAGGCATCTAAGAACAGCAGCTTCTCCAAAAACAGCTGCGGAAAGGATAAAGATACAATTGGTCCATTTAAAATCTGTGCAGTGGACTCCCCCGGCTTAATGTCTGCATTCTGAGAGCTGTGGCAGGGTTGCGAAATGGGGCTTTCCAGCTGCCAGAAAGAGGAGGGGCCCTGATATGAGGACTTCGCCCTGGGAGGCGTCTGAACTTAGAAATACATTTTTAAAAATGTCAACATATAAAACATTATAAAGGGAAATACTCAAAAATAAAATAGTCACCCATTCCATTAACCTGCTTAAGACTTTTCCCCCATGTTTTTCTCATGCTCTCTTCTAACCTTTAATTTTGACACAGAGAAAAATGAACATAGTTACAAAGATAATATTTAGGTATGATTCTTTTATTGGCTTGTTTTGCACTTGGCACTGAGTGCTTTATGTGAGTGACCTCATTTGATCTTCATAACAGCCCCATGAGGTAAGTACCATTATTACAGATATGAAGAAACTGAGTTTTAGAGGAGTGACCATCACTTGCCTGAGGTGCCTGACTTAATCCGCGGAGTTAGTTCACACAAGAGCTGGCACTCAAATCCAGAAGCCAAAGGTCTTCCCTCCTTTCCACTCACTGTGGGCTAATGAATCCCTTCTGAAGCCTTCAGAGCCTCCATATTTATCCTTTCCAGTTGCTACATGAATTCCAATGAACTGATATGCCATGGTATATTTAATATTTAATTCTCTGACTGCTTCAGATTTCAGTTGCTTCTAGATTTTCTCTATTATAAATAGCAACACATAAATATCTTTATACGTTTACTTTTTTTCCTTTGAGTTGTTTCCTTGGGCAAAAGAGACTAATGAAAGTGACTACCGAGTCATAGGTACTGAAAGTTGTGCCTTTGATACTACTTCTCGTCAGACTTTTAAATGAACTGTAACTGTTTTTCTAGCCACTAGCAAGAACTGGATGTACTGTATCTCCACAGGCTTGTTAGCACTGCATCAGATAGATCTAGATCTAGATCTAGATCGATTGATCTATCTATAATTTATTTATTGTTCTTCGTTTGTAAGTGCCAAATAACAACCTGTCATCACTCAGATTTTTATTTCTTGCCCTACTGGAGAGTTGAACATTTTTTCATATATTTGTTTGCCATTTGTATTTTCCTGTCTGTAAATTGTATTTAGTACTTCTGTATTCATTGAGACCCAGATTTCAATCCTCCCCAGATATAGCTTTGTATAATTCCAAAACTAATATCTTTCTCTCCCCAGTTCCCAGTCTGCTCAGTGAGATGATGATGGTAATGATGATTTCAGCTTTATGTTAATCTCCACCTAAATTCCTTCCCACCCCCCTGGTTTTTACCAGAAGAGTCTGCGGCAGTGCCACGCCATTTTCTAACACGTTGTTAACTCATGTACATCTGTATATATTCCTTAAAGGATTTCGGACCTTGATGAAGGAATGACCTTATTTGCAGTTACACTGTTCTAATGCTTCCCATAAGTCACGCCTGGTGAGATAAAGAGCACGGCGCCCTTTAAACAGAGTGAAGAGGAAAGGATGACCCACGTCCCAGCGGTAAACACACCGCAGTGAGGGAAGAAGCTAGGGCACTGGGCTGAGGTTCCACAAGAATTTCAGAAAAATGGGGCTGATGAGGCCCTATCATCTCACAAACCTGTGAATGAAACAGTGTCGAAAGCCTCCCTTCTTCTCAACTTTTCTTTTGTTAGGCTCTCTTTATTGTCTAGAACATTCTAAATTAGGTTATCTGCTACTAGCAATCAGAGGCTTCTGACTAATGTAGAACAGTCCCCTTCATAACTATAAGGGTAGGTATTTTCGTTTATTTTTTATTATTAAGAGGGACTCAAGTATGAAGCCACTTGGCCATCTGTAAAACAACCACCATCCTCCACCCTTCACCTGCTGACCTCCAGGAATTTTGTACACAGATAGTGGTAATCCTGCTTTAATGAAAAATGGCATCAAAAATTAAGGTGCTTTTGAAGTATTAAGAAGTTAGGGATTATTTAGCTTTAACATTTCTAACCTCGGGACGTTGCCTATTTTATTCACTCTGTATTCACAGCATTGAACAGTGCCTGGCACGTGGCAAGCGATCAAAATGTACTTGTTCAATGAATGAATGAATGGATAGGTGAATGAATGAACTAAAATTCAGTTTTTAGGATAAAGACCCCACAAAAAGATACAGATGTATGATCTGAATTTAGAAAACTGACTCAAGTGTGGTTTCTTCAACTTGGACTAGGGTCTAGGGATGTGAAATATTAAGGAAAACCAGTTTTTATCAGTTTTGAATTTTCTGAAAAATCATATCCAGTTTCTTCAGTTTTTGCCAAAGTAACATGTGCCCTGGTAACACAGGAATCCCTGATGAAGAATGGGACAGGCTCTAAAGGCATTCTGACCATGGTGTGATGCATGAAAAAGCTAATTTCAAAGTAGCTTTTCCAGGTTAAACCAAAGCTACAAATGTCACAGTACGTTGATCCTTGACCCTCAACTTCTCCAAAACAAAACACTTGAATATATGCAGCCAATATTTGAACTATCTACACTGGCACCAGCCTTCTAGTGCTTTCATAGTAGGAAATGGCAAATACCCAGTTACTTGGGAAAGCAACAGGGGAGCAAAACCAAATAGGGACCTTTTACTCATCAAGTGTATAGTAAATTCATGGTAAGAGTAAATCTGCATGTGAAATTCCAGAGGATACTTTTGCAGAGGAAGTGAATACTGTGATACCATGTGTGCAAGTACACACACGTACACACAGAGATGATGTGATTTATCCACTACTATTATACACTGAATGTGTCCCCCTAAAATTCATATATTGAAATTCTAACCCCCAAAGGATGGTATTAGGAGGTGGGGACTTGGAGAGGTAAATAGGTTATAAGGGCAGAGCCTGCATGAATGGAATTAGAGCCCTACTAAAAGAAGCTCTAGAGAGCCCTTTTGCCCCTTCTGCCATGTGAGGACACAGCAAGAAGACACCCATCTATGAACCAGGAAGTGGGCCTGCACTAGACACTAAATATGCCAGCACCTTGATCTTAGACTTTCCAGGCTCTAGTCTGTGAGAAATAAATATTTGTTATTTATAAGCTACGCATTATGGTATTCTGTTACCGCAGCCCAAATGGACTAAGACACCTACACCTGTGCTTGAAAACTCAGGTCACTTCAGTTCAACCAGTTGCTTTCTCCCCCAGAAAGCTTCCAGATATTCAACGTATAAATGAGCTAAGTCTTTCTGATTTCTCATTTACAGATCTCTTTGTTAATCACTTAATATACTTTTATTGAGTCCTGATGAAATTATTATGTTTTTTTAACCAATAAAAAATTATACAATGGTAAACTGGTATTTATTAAGCACTTAGCCTATGCTAGCTATAGTATCTGAAAATTTTTGTACATGAACCAACATATTTTTACAATGATCCTTGAGGGGTAGGTATTATTTCCATTTTATGGAAGAGAGTACAGAAAAATTAATAACCTTCCCAGGTCACATAGCTAGTAAGTAGTGAAGACAGGATATGAACTAAGTTGTCTCTGAAAGTCATGATTCCTGTGGTCTGGCTCTACACAGCCCATGACGAGGGCAGGACCTTCCAAAACCCACAATCCAATAGCCACACATTTCTCGAGCTCTTCCTAAGTGCTATCCCTCCACCAGGCTCTGTGTGGGGTTCAGAGATGAATGTAACCACCGTGGTGGTCCTCAAGGTGCTTACAATAATCTATTGGGAGGAAATGACAGAGAAGCAAATGAATATTATAAAAGGCCAATGAAACCTGTGTTATAAAGAGATTCAAGCAAAGAGATCTGGAAATTCAAGATGGGCACCAGTAAGCACTGGAGGGTACACTGTTTCCTTGAGTTCACAGTAGTATTACAGTAGAAAAAAATATTCTGGCAACCTATTTACAAATCCTATTTTTCCCACATCAAGGTCTCTCTTGGGTTGCAAGTAAAAACCTGCCATTATTTTCCAGGCTGCAAAGCCACCATGTGCTGGCTGGAAAGTGCTAGGCAGAGTTCTTGTCCCCTCTCTGGAGACGAAGAGATGTGAAGGTTTGTCTGAGACTCTGCTTTCTTGGGGAGTGACGGTGGTGCCTATAAAAGTAATTCCTAAAAAAAAAAAAAAAAAGTAATTCCTTAGTGGCTGTATCAATTTACATTCCCACCAACAGTGCAAGAGGGTTCACTTTTCTCCACACCCTCTCTAGCATTTATTGTTTGTAGATGTTTTGATGATGGCCATTCTGACTGGAGTGAGGTGATACCTCATTGTAGTTTTGATCTGTATTTCTCTAATGATTAGTGATGTTGAGCATCCTTTCATGTGTTTGTTGGCAATCTGTATGTCTTCTTTGGAGAAATGTCTACTTAGGTCTTCTGCCCATTTTTGGATTGGGTTGTTTTTTTGATATTGAGCTGCATGAGCTGCTTGTAGATTTTGGAGATTAATCCTTTGTCAGTTGCTTCGTTTGCAAATATTTTCTCCCCTCCTGAGGTTTGTCTTTTCGATTTGTTTATGGTTTCCTTTGCTGTGCAAAAGCTTTTAAGTTTCATTAGGTCCCATTTGTTTATTTTTACTTCCATTTCTCTAGGAGGTGGGTCAAAAGGAATCCTGCTGTGATTTATGTCATAGAGTGTTCTGCCTATATTTTCCTCTAAGAGTTTTCCTCTAAGAGTTTTATAGTATGGAGGTTCCTTGAAAAACTACAAATAGAACTACCATACGCCCCAGCAATTCCACTACTGGGCATATACCCTGAGAAAACCATAATTCAAAAAGAGTCATGTACCACAATGCTCACTGCAGCTCTATTTACAATAGCCAGGACATGGAAGCAAGCTAAGTGTCCATCGACAGATGAATGGATAAAGAAGATGTGGCACATATATACAATGGAATATTTCTCAGCCATAAAAGGAAACAAAATTGAGTTATTTGTAATGAGGTGGATGAACATAGAGTCTGTCATACAGAGTGAAGTCAGAAAGAGAAAAACAAATACCATATGCTAACACATAAATATGGAATCTAAAAAAAAAAAGAAAGGTTCTGAAGAACCTAGGGGCAGGACAGAAATAAAGACGCAGACGTAGAGAATGGACTTGAGGACACGGGGAGGGGGAAGGGGAAGCTGGGACGAAGTGAGAGAGTGGCATGGACATATATACACTACCAAATGTAAAATAGATAGCTAGTGGGAAGCAGCCGCATAGCACAGGGAGATCAGCTCGCTGCTTTGTGACCAGATAGAGGGGTGGGATAGGGAGGGTGGGAGGGAGACGCAAGAGGGAGGAGATATGGGGATATACGTATATGTATAGTTGATTCACTTTGTGATAAAGCAGAAACACACCATTATAAAGCAATTATACTCCAATAAAGATGTTAAAAAATAAGTAATTCCTACCTCATAAGGCTGTTGTAAGTATTAAATGAGAAATATTTGTATATCACCTAGCATTTTGTAAAAGCATAAGCCAAAGCTGCCTTCCTCCAAAACTTGCTGAAGAAACAAATTACATAAGATAAACTATAGCATGCATTGCTTGATTTTCTTCATTCATATTCCACCTTTAAATATTTAAAAAATGGAAGATATTTAAAGTTTAAAATATTTGGGGAAGTGAAAAGAAAGCCAAGTGAACATTTATTCATTCATGAAGCTGGAAAGAGGGATGTGACACATTGTGTTGTTCCATGTCAGATTTGTCTAGAACACATTTTTCCTCTGTGTGAAGGACAGACATGAGCTGTCATTTGCCTGTTTGCTCTCAATTCTATTCCTTCCCTTCTAGGCTCAGCTCTGTTTTGCAGTGAGCTGGACTCTGCCAGCTAGCTACATTCTCCAGAATCCTGCCAACTGACTATCAATTAGATCCAAGCAGTGAGACACACTGGCATGTGTTTGGAAGATGCAAGGTGGAGAGAAGCCATTGCTCATCCTCTCTCTGCTTCCAGCCCCATGTCCAGCCATGGAGGCAGCAGGTGGCTCTGGACTCCAATGGTGCTGACTGTTCCGGGTGCAGCAGAAGCAGCCTTGAGTGGCTGTGGTCCAGTAGCCTTTGCAGTTCCAGCAGTAGCATCAGGAGGTCCAGGAGCAGATGCACACTTGGATAATTCCAAGGAGTGCACTTCTCAGCTCTGGGGCACCACCTTGGCTCTTTAGTTCTTCCAGTAATAGCAGCTTGACACTAACCTCTGTGTTATCCCACCTTCCCTTCTTTTGTTCCTTCAGGCCTTACTTTTGGAATCAGTCTCCTATTTTAAACCTCCTTTATTTGACATACCTAACGTGGTTTCTCTTTTCCTGATTAAACCTTTACTGATACATTTAGCCAAAAAAAAAAAAAAAAAAAAAGAATGAAAAATCCTTTTCTGATGACCAGAATCATATTTAACCCAAACAAATCCCATAAAATGCAGTCTAATTGTTTTTATAAGCCTTGTCAGGATATAAAAATGTTCTTTGATATTTTGCAATTACGTAGAGTTCAAAAGTTTTCTGATGACAAACGGCATCGCTTCATGGAATGACAGAATAGTTTTGGCAACTAGCTACAGTTTTAGAAAATTAAAGATATGTTGAGTATGTAGAATGTGAAAAAACTTTTTTCCTGCTGTTAGCAAGGCCATGAAATGTTCTACTTAATAAAAAGAGAAGAAAAAGAGATCTTAGAACTGGCTGAAAAACTAGGTCCTAGAACCTCTGTTTAAAAGGCTGCAATTGTAAGATGCACCCACATGAAAGACAAGAAGGATCTTTCAATATTCTTCCTTCAAGTTTAAGTTTCTATACATAAGGCCTCCCCATTGGTGAAAATCACTCCCACCAACCTCCTGAGTTTGGCCTGCCTTGGAATTTCACAGCACTTTTTAGGACAAAGGTACTAAAACAATATTTTTCGTCAATCCTGACAAGATTTTCAGGAAATAAAAATGTAAAAACCATCAGTATCCAGGCTTCTTAAGGTCAATAGCATGGGGATAAAAACATTTCTAGAAAAAGAGAAGGAGCCAATGAATGTTTACAGGTTGATGGGTTCTCAGAATACTAGAAAATTCAAGACTGTACTCAAAATACATTGCTCTTTAACTGGGGTTTAAGATCAGAATACAGGAAAGCCCGAGAGAGAAGCCAGACCATTTTCTGAGTATGATGAAAGCTGACAACAACCCGCTGGAAGCATCAGTGGAGCGATTACATAGGGCAGTGCCAACTGAGGCAAGAGAGTAAGAACATTCTGGAGAGATCCCTGTTTGCCTTCCAAAGTCCTAGGAAGAAAATTAAACGCAGCAGCTTACTTATTGATCTACATGGGGGCAGTTTGTGTCACAAATTTTCATTTCCCTTTGATCAACTGTCAAAAGGAAACACTGTAAATCCTATAATTATCCTGAACAAAATGTCACTTAGTTGTCATGAAACTTTTATATCCAGTCAATTGTTTCTTTGTTCTGATCTCAAGGAATAAGGAAAGAAAAAAAAATAATCTCTGTAAGTAGAGCAGGGGACCTATGCTCTCTTCTGTCATCTTGGCCCATTCCCAGCCTCTCTATAGAAGCCGGAATACGTTATTATTACTGGCAGTATTTGTACTGATCAGCATCAAACTCCCTATCTATTGAGCCCTCCCAGTTTCTACTGGCCTTTTGTACCCTGGTCCTGATGGGGACCAAAGCTGCACCCATGAATTATTGCTGTTCTCACAGGCTGACAACAGCTTCCAAATTACAAATAAACCCACTATACTGGGGTACAAATAGGTACAGACTCTATTTTTCCTTAATAACTCACTATAGATTCATCCTCTTATTTTTATATAAGTTCTTACAGTTTTTTTTTTTTTTTGGCGGAACCACTTCTCCTACCACCACTTTAGACGATGAGCTCATTAAATATATTACAAGTGTACCTTAGAGATACTGTAGGTTCAGTTCCAGACCATCACAATAAAGTGAATATTGTAATAAATCAAGTCACATTGATTTTTTGGTTTTCCAGTGCATGTAAGAGTTATGTTTACACTATACTGTGGTCTATTAAATGTGCAATAGCATCACATCTAAAGAAAAATATACATACCCTAATTAAAAATACTTTATTGCTAAAAAATGCTACCCATCATCTGAGCCTTCACCAAGTTGTAACCTTTTTGCCAATGGAGGGTATTGCCTTGAAGCTGATGGCTGCTGACTGATCAGAGTGGTGGTTGCCGAAGGTTGGGGTGACTGTGGAGGTTTCTTAAAATAAGACAACAATGAAGTCTGCCACATCAATTGACTCTTCCTTTCACAAACAATTTCTCTGTAGCATGCAATGCTGTTTAATGGTATTTTACCCACGACAGAACTTCTTTCAAAACTGGAGTCAAACTGCTGCTTCTATATCAACAAAGTGTATGTCATATTCTAAATACTTTGTCGTCATTTCAACAATCTTCACCGCATCTTCACCAGGAGCAGATTCCATCTCAAGAAACCACTTTCTTTGTGCATCCAATAAGAAACAACTCCTCATCCATTCAAGTTTTATCTGAGATTACAGCAATTCAGTCACATCATCGAGCTCCACTTCTAAGTTTAGTTCTCTTGCTATTTTTATGACATCTGCAGTTGCTTTATTCACTGAAGTCTTGAACTTCTCAATGTCATCCATGAATCAACTTCTTCCAAACTCCTGTTAATGTTTATATTTTGACCTCTTCCCATGAATCATTTAGATACTTAAATGGTCTTTAGGTATCTAGAATGGTGAATCTTTTCCAGAAGTTTTTCAATTTACTTTGCCCAGATCCATCAAAAGAATCACTTATTGGGCTTCCCTGGTGGTGCAGTGGTTGAGAGTCCGCCTGCTGATGCAGGGGACACGGGTTCGTGCCCCGGTCCAGGAAGATCCCACATGCCGCAGAGCGGCTGGGCCCGTGAGCCATGGCCGCTGAGCCTGCGCGTCCGGAGCCTGTGCTCCGCAACGGGAGAGGCCACAACAGTGAGAGGCCCGTGTACCGCAAAAAAAAAAAAAAAAGAAAAAAAAGAAGAATCACTTATCTACGGCAGCTATAGTCTTATGAAATGTGTTTCTTAAATTTTAAGACTTGAAATTTTAAATTATTCCTTGATCCATGGGCTACAGAATGATGTTGGGCTAGCAGGCATGAAAACAACATTCATCTCATTGTACATCTCTATCAGAGCTCTAGGGTGAGCTGGTGCATTCTCAATGAGCAGTAATATTTTGAAAGACATTTTTTTTCTGAACAGTAGTTATCCAGAGTGGGCTTAAAATATTCAGTAAACCATGTTGTAAACCAATGTGCTCTCATTCAGGCTTTGTTGTTCCATTTATAGAGCACAGTCAGAGTGGATTTAGCATAACTCTTAGGGGACCTAGGATTTTCAGAATGGTAAATGAGCATTGGCTTCAATTTCAAGTCATCAGGTGCATTAGCCCCTAACAAGAGAGTCAGCCTGTTCTTTGAAGCTTTGAAGTCAGGCACTGACTTTTCCTCTCCAGCTATGAAAGTCCTAGATGGTATCTTCTTCCAATATAAGGGTATTTCATCCACATTGAAAATCTATTGTTTAGTGTAGCCACCTTCATTAACTATCTCAGCTAGATCTTCTGGATAACTTGGGGCAGCTTCTACATCAGCACTTGCTGTCGTATCTACCTTGCACTTTGATGTTATGAAGACGGCATCTTTCCTTAAACCTCATGAGCCAACCACAGCTAACTTCAAACTTTTCTTCTTCAGCTTCCTCACCTCTCTCAGCCTTCACAGAATGGAACAGAATCAGGGCCTTGTTCTGGATTGGACTTTAGCTTAAGGGAATGTTGTGGCTGGTTTGATTTTTTCTATTCAGACCAGTAAAACTTTCTCCGTATCAGCAATAAGGCTGTTTTGCTTTTTTTATCATTCATGTGTTCACTGGAGTAGCACTTTTAATCTCCTTCAAGAACTTTTCCTTTGCATTCACAACTTGGCTTACTGTTTGGTGCAAGAGGCCTAGCTTTTGGCCTGTTTTGGCTTTTGACATGCCTTCCTCACTAAGCTTAATCATTTCTAGTTTTTGATTGAAACTGACAGACATGCGCCTTGTCCTTTCACTTGAACACTTATAGGCCATTGTAGGTTTATTCATTGGCCCAATTTCAATATTGCTGCGTCTCAGGGAACAGGGAGGCCCGAGGGAAGGGAGAGAGATGAGGGAACAACAGGTCAGTGGAGCAGTCAGAACACACACATTTACCAGTTAGGTTTGCTGTCTTATACGGACATGGTTTGTGGTGCTCCCAAACAATTACAATAGTAACATCAAAGATCACTGATCGCAAATCACCATAACAAATACAGTCATAATGAAAACATTTGAAGTATTGTGAGAATTATGAAAATGTGATACAGACACATGAAGTGAGCACATGCTGCTGGAAAAATGGTGCCAGTAGACTTGCTGGAAGCAGAGTTGCCACAAACCTTCAATTTGCAAAAAATGTAGTATCTGTGAAGTGCAATAAAGCAAAGCACAATAAACTGAGGTATGCCTGATACTCTCCTTGTGAATTTTCTTTAGCTCAACAATAACATCGGCTGAAAAGGACAAAGATTTGAGTGATTACTATTTACCTAGCAGTGCGGAAATCTTTATATTAACTCTTTTACTTAATCTTGACACGAACACTGTGAGGTAAAAGTATTATCCCCATCTTATAGGTGATAGAATTGAACAAACAGTATTTAAGATCATGGCTTCTGCTTTGCTTCTATGATTATGTGAATTTATGACCCCCTCCCAATGGCTGAAGACTTCTCAAAAATATAGATAGATACATATCCACAAATCAGCACACTGTACAACTTCAAGGAGACATGTTGTATTTTGTGGGAAAAGCATATCCAGGTATTGTGCAATGCAGAGGTTCCAAGTGTGACATCAGATGGAAACAGTTTTGAGTCTGACCCAAATTCCCAGAGTTGTGTTGGGAAAGGAAGGATTTCCTTAAAATCATCCCCTGTGACCAAGAATATACTCCCCCAAGCATCCTATTTCTCATAATAACCCAGTATCAACCACTTACTTTTCTTTTAATCCTTAAATAAATAACCTTTTCTACCTCACTTCCATCTTATCTACAAGTTGAGACAATTAGCCCTATACTACCCTCAAAATGAGCATAGTTCATTCACCAAAAGGAGATACTTCATGATTTTTATGAGTGAGGCATTGTGATAGGTGCTGGGAATGCCCTATACAGGTGTAGGAGACAGAAAAAAAAGTGAATCATTTCAATATAACATGATAATTGAGAATCCAACCACCTCTCACTACCACACCCTGATTACCGCAGTATCTCCCAATAGGCCTCCACTTCTGTGACTGCCCCAGGTTACAGACTGAATATTTGTGTCTCTCCACCCTCCCCACCCCCCAGTTGCTATGCTGAAGCCCTACCCCATAATGTGACGCTATTAGGAAGCAGGGGCTTTGGGTGGTAATTAGGATGAGATGAGGTCATGAGGGTGGAGCCCTCTCAATGGGATTAGTGTCCTTACAAGAGTCTTGAGAGGACTTGCTTCAAGCCACCAAGTCTATGGTACTTTGTTGCAGCAGCCTGAACAGACTAAGACGCCCCCGTTTAGTCTATTCTCTATAACACAGACAAAACAATCCTGTTAAAGCGTTAAGTCAGACCAAGTCATGTCCTCTGCACAGAGCCCTCCAGGGGCTTCTCACTGCACTTGGAATAAAAGCCAAAATATTTGCAGGGCTCTGCAGAGTCTGCCACTGCCCCTCTCCTTTGACTTGTCACCTCTTTGACCTCAGGGCTTCCTCTCCCCTCACTCATTCAGCTTCAACTAAAACCTGAAGCACAATCCTTCCTTGGGGTTTTTATCCTTACTGTTCCCTCTGCTCAGTAAACTGCACAGGTATCTGCAGGACTCAGCCTCTCACCTCCTTTGGGTGTTTACTCGAACGTGATATTCTCAGTGATGCTTTCTCCGATTACTGAATTAAAAGTTGCAGTGTGTTCCCTGTCACAATTTAATTTCCTTTTCTCCTTTGTTTTTCCCCATAATATTTATCACCGTCTAACTTATTATACATCTTATTTTTCAAATGATCTGTTTTCCCTCCTTAGGATGTTAGTTTCATGATGGTTGGGATTATTGATAGTTTTGTTCATTGTCTGTGTGTACACCCACCATCTAGAATGCTGACATCTAGTAGATGATCAATATATATTTGCTGGATTAATGGGTGATAAATGGATGAACGGCTAGATGGATGGATGGATGAATGGAAGGACAGAGAGATGGAAAGGTGGGTGGATGGGTGGAGGGATGTGTAGAAAGGGTATTATGGGAACGCAAAGAAGAGGAGAGTTCTAAATGCAGCCCGAGATGATATGCTTTAGGAAGGCAAAACGTTCATTTCACCTGGTCATACCCTTCATGGGTCAGTTAGTCAATGAATATGCCTCCTTCCCACCTTCATTCTTCATGACACTTTTATTTTTTCTAGATAGCATAATTGTCATCACAGAAACAATCAACCTCTTTGGGTCTCATCTTAAGTTCAACAATTCCTTTAATATGTTGACAGAAGATAACTTACGAGAAATTTAAAAGGAAACTCCGTGTATTACAAAAGATTTTCATGGTCACTATCCATCTCTTTATGCAGTGCTTAAGGACTCCACTATATTTTAAAGGTCTTGTTTTTATAAATTTAACCCATATGGATAACATCCTATAACATTCTGTGCACTTCTGGCATTAACTACTTTGCTATAAAAGCTTTCCTCTGTACAATTTGGGGAATGACTTTCATCCGGCCCTATCTCTGTCTCAGTGGTCATATTTACCTAGGTTTTCCATGAAACATTTTTTAATTAAAGAAATAATTGTTGAAGGCATATAATTTCCAGTATATTTTCTCGTATGTGGTATGCACACTGGCAAAACACACACCACACGCACGCACGCACACACACACACACAAATTTAAAGTAGTTCTTTAGTTTCTGAATTATTGAAACAGAATCTAGCAAATACTCTAAGTAGAAACATATTGACAAAATAAATGCTTTTATACAACTACATAGCAAACATCCTACACTGCAACACCTGCTCTAATCCTTGCTTCTTCAGACATTCAACAATATTTTCTATTTCTAGTCCAACAGTATCAGCTGACAAGAAACGCATTTTGTTTGTCCCTAAATATATTTTAGGCATTATTTCAACCATTTTTAACAGCATCAAGAACAGATTTACCCAGTCATATGTGGCTTTTTCAGTAATAAGTAAGAAATCTCAAGAGAGGCTTTTAAAGATTTATCATTAAATTTGGCAAAAGTTTTAAGTACTGGTGAGAATCGCATGCCTTTAACCACCTGGGGGAGGGGTGGAGGGAGGGGGACTACAGAGTTTTGTCTTTAAGTCCTACATGTATTGCTTTTAAATGAATTGCTAGTCATGATGGCTTCCTAATGTCCTTGAACTTACATTAAGGTACAATGGATACCTGGGTGACATTCATCATCAAGGACAGCGAAGGTAATTCACATTTCAAATCATCTTCTTGAAAATATTTTGGCAACTTGTTAGCTCAGATGAGATTGCTGTTTTCAATATCATACTATGGCAGACAATGAGTGCATACCAAAAATAACAGAAACACTGGCTCTGCTGTTTTCTGGGCTTGGTGTGTGTTTGCATCATCAATATTATCCCATTCTTTGCAAGATTCATTCTAAGTTGCTTTTCCTCTCTGTCAGAGGAAGGAAGACCCTGAAATCTATCAATTCACTTCACTACAGGTGAATAAGGGGCAACAGGAGGCAGCAAGTGAACAAGCTGGGGGTCGCTCTGATCCAAGACATGGGAATGCCCTCAATCCTCAGGAGACATTGTAATGGACACCTGGACATTGTAATGTGGGGCTGTCTGATATAAAAACTGACAAAGCGTGCCAAGCTCAATCTGTGTAGTCAATATTGGTAAAGCTGAATTTCTTTCTGATTTTTAGGGGGAAAAACTCTAAATAGCTTCTTTGTGCAAGCAATAGATTATCGTGTGTACCCTCCAGGGTGTAGTGGGTTGTCCATTTTAGAGGCCACTGGTCTAGTAGGAGAAGCACTAGCCTTAGAGAGACACTCCTCACAATACTGCCATGAGGACGGTCTATAGACTGACAATCCATGCCCATGTAAGAAATGATTATTACTTAAAGAATGGAACCTAATCAAACTTCTAAGCTTTTGCACAGCAAAGGGAACCATAAACAAAACGAAAAGGCAGCCTACGGACTGGGAGAAAATATCTGTAGATGATGCAGCCAACAAGGGCTTAATTTCCAAAATATACAAACAGCTCCTACAACTCAATAACAAAAAACCAAACAACCCAATCAAAAAATGGGCAGAAGATCTAATTAAACATTTCTCCAAAGAAGACATACAGATGACCAACAGGCACAGGAAAAGATGCTCAACATCACTAATTATTAGAGAAATGCAAATCAAAACCACAATAAGGTACTACCTCGCACCAGTTTGAATGGCCATCATTAAAAAGTCTACAAATAACAAATGTTGGAGAGGGTAGGGAGAAAAGGGAACCCTCCTACACTGTTGGTGGGAATGTAAATTGGTGCAGCCACTATGGAGAACAGTATGGAGCTTCCTCAGAAAACTAAAAATAGAGTTGCCATATGATCCAGCAATCCCACTACTGGGCATATACACAGACAAAACTATAATTTGAAAAGATACATGTACCTGTATGTTCAAAGCAGCACTATTTACTATAGCCAAGACATGGAAACAACCTAAATGTCCATTAATAGATGAATGGATAAAGAAAATGTGGTGTATATATACACACACACACACACACACACACACACACACACACACACACACACACACACAAACAATGGAATATTACTCAGCCATAAAAAGAATGAAATAATGCCATTTGCAGCAACATGGATGGGCCTAGAGATTATCATACTAAGTGAAGTAAGTCAGAAAGAGAGACACAAATACCATATGATATCACTTACATGTGGAATCTAAAATTCGACACAAATGAACATATCTACAAAACAGAAACAGACTCACAGACACAGCAAACAGACCTGTGGTTGCCAAGGGGGTGGTGAGGGAGGGAAGGATTGGGAGTTTAGGAACAGCAGATGCAAACTAGTATATATAGGATGGATAAAAAACAACGTCCTACTATATAGCACAGGGAACTATATTCAATATCCTGTGATAAACCATAATGGAAACGAATATATATGTATAACTGAGTCACTTTGCTGTACAGCAGAAATTAACACACTGTAAATCAAGTATACTTCCAATAAAATTTAAAAAAAAAAGAAATGACTATTACTACCCAGGAAGGCCTACCTGTGTCATTTGGATTATCTTAACCTAACTCCATTACCTCGCACGGACCCAATGTCAAATTTATCTCCAATTCCCTGGCAAATCAGAATTGTCATAATCTGATAGAAGAAACTGATCAAAGAGTATTTGAAACTCCAAGATCGTTGCCCCTCTGTCCCCTCCCCATTATTGTACCTATATATTTTCCTTTAAAGAAAATCTGGGATGCATTAGACAGACCTCTTTCCCCCTAAAACGTTATGGGCTTATTGTAACCTTTCCTATGAACCCTGAGAATCACCTCCTGACATCGCTCTGCCTTCTCCTAGCATCTTCTCTTCTGCCCCAGCAGTCTCAGCACAGCAGACTGGGTCAGAACTGCCATGTGCTCCCACTGACTTCATCTGGAATATTCCAGATCTAGACAGCCAAGCATGGATTGTGGGTGGCTCCACTCCCATCATTTCAGGTTAAACCCACAGAAACCCTAGTCCTTGTCAGGAAATCCAATTTCTCCTGACCCCAGAGGCGTGGAGATTCTGCACCTGCTGCTACTGTTCTCATGAAGCAGTCGTGATTCACACAGCTGTTCTTTTATTTAGTAACAATAGAAACATTCTCTTTTATGTTTTGCCACTACAGATAAAACCATCTTGAGCAAACCAAATCTACCTCTGGGCCTTGCCAGGGCTATGTCATCAGCCTGACTCCCCGCAGCAAAGAGAGAAGGGGTTGAAGAAAGAACGTACACTAAGTGGCTCCTGTACGTCAGACTTCGTGATCTGGTCTGGGTACGTTACAGCTCATTTACCTGCATCCAACCCCAAAACAAAGGAATGCGAATCCTCCTTTCTCTGCCTTCTCTCCCGGCCCATAAACCCTTGGGATCTCCTTTTGTCAGGTCTCTAACAGCCTGACGCTTCTGCCGCAGGCAGAGAATTCAGACCTATATATGTGACAGGGCATTTGAACGTCTTCCTCTCCCACTGGAAATACACAGCATTCTATTCTCTGCATCTTGGTGTCTAAAATAATTGTTTTCATTGCTTCCTAGCACATAGCAAGGTTTCACAATCAAAAACAATTTCTTTTTCATAATGACAGCAAATGTTAGAACCTATACATGTGTGTCCAGTTTTATTGAATTTCTAGTCCCGTTTACATTGAAAACTGTAGCCCCAAAGAACTAGGTAGGCTGCCTGAGGCAGTAATTGCATCAAACCTGAAATATGAGACACAGGTTACGTTTATTGTTTTAAAGGAACACCTGACTTTAGGGACCTACTCAATAATAGACATGTTTGGGATTAATGAGGATGTTTCCTCATATAAACAGTGAAAATTCCAACATAAATATTGTGGATTCTGACCTCCTGCTTCCTTGTAGGGGAGACAACCATGCTCCCGCTACCACTGAGAAACTGTTCACAGCCAGGGGCTGAATAGATGGGGACTCACTATTTACCTGTCTGGTCTGAAATGGCCACATCAGCTCATATCTGTCCCAGAAGGGTGTCTTTCAGTTATTTTTAGAAAAATGCCCACCATGGAAGCAGTTCTAGAACATTCTCTTACTTTGTGGTCGTGTTTAAGTACGGTTGAGAGCGAATATCACAGAGATATCAGCCACCCCGTGAGCCCGCATCTGGAGAGATGACGTGGTTTGTGGCAGCTTGTTTTCAAGATGCAGCCCCTGGTCTTGTGCCACGGCTTCTCCTTGCGCTCTGAGACGCTGAGAACCTGCCTGGGCCTCAGTTCCCTCACATGGCAGATGAAGGAGCCGGACTAGACAAGTGCATCTCTAACTTTAATGTGTACACAAATCACCTGGGGGCCTTCTCGAACTGCAGATTCTAATTCAATAGGTTTGGGGAGGGGCCTAAAATCCTGCATTTCTAGCAAGCTCCCAGGGGTGCCAGTACTGCTGGTTAGTCTGCGGACACACTTTCAGGAGCAAGGAGTTAGACGGCTTCTAAAGAAACTTTTCGTGCTGCGTTTTTTTCCTATTCAGAATGATGCCGCAAGGTTAAGCCACAAATGTTGCAACATAATAATAATAAAGAAAACCTAAATATCTAAAGACTGAAGTCTCTTAACAATAACCCAGTTCAGCAGACTGTCCAAACACTTTGGCCAGGACTGTTAACAGTTTAGTTTGACAAAGCATATAGGACTTCAGATGTCTACACATTTTTTTTTACTTATTCCCCATGAGCAATTAAGATGAAAATTTTTTTTTGACAATGACTCAGGAAAATTCAACAATTAACTCCCAGCTCAGACATCCTGAGACCTTAAGTTTAATTCCAAAAACTGTTATCCAAACTGGAGGAAAAAGGAGAGAGAGAGAAGTGTTTAAAATTGGTGAGTATCCCAACTTAAAATAAAATTTGTAATTCTCAAAGAATGAGAATAGTTGTTCCCTTTCTCCCAATTTAAGACTTGTCTGGAAGGACTAGTTTGCAGAAGAGAGAAACTACTGATCCGAGTGAATGTGGCAGTGGTAAGGCAGACATTCAGCCTTCCTTGGTGGGTGAGAGCCTGGCTTGTGCTACCTGCGAGAATTTACAGAAACTTAACCACCTGGGACAGATGATCACTGTTTTGTAAAAACCCCAGGGAAGGTAAGCCCATTCTTCTCTCCATAAACTGGTAAGAAAAAGCTAATAAGGGGCCATATTATTGGTGTCTTCTAGGGGGGAATTTGTAAATGCAGAAGTAGTACCAGGGTCCACATGGTCAGAACTGGCTCAGGGGATAAAGAGACGTAGAATAGAGGAAGTGGGGTGTAAACATATGTACAGGTGCATTAACTGGTGAGCTTACTCCATAGTTCCTCCAAAGGATGCCTCTCTCACATGGGAAGAGGTGCCAACGTCTCCTGCTAGGACTAGCCTCACCCAGTTGCCCCAGGAATGGCCTGCAAGCTTAGCGTGCCCGGGGCCTGAGCCAAAGAGAGCCAGGCTTCAAGTTCTCCTAGAAACATCTTTTCCACTAGCAAGTGGGCTTGTCCCCCCACTCAGAGCACACAGCAGGTGTGGCTGGGCCACCTGGTGGACCTCTGTTTCCCTGGTTTCCTGGTCCCTTAGTCCTCTTCTCCTCCCAGTTGGAACTCCATGCTGGCCCTGCTTTGGGGACTCACCTCCTTGAGACCCCACTGAACAGCATAACTGAAGACTGAGGAGATGTTTTACCCCCAAATAGTGACTTAGATAATATAACACAATGAACAGGCAGAAAAAACACAATGGAGGGATGAACTAAAGGTGCTTTATACACCTATCCTACCTGCAGGACTAGGCTGACATCAGCCTAAGTTTTGGCCAAGTTAAACTGTACCAGGTTTTTGAGATAGCGCTACTTTTCAGTGTAGCTGGTTTCACCATTTCCCTCCATTTTTAAAAAAATTAATTAATTAATTATTTTTGGCTGTGTTGGGTCTTTGTTGCTGCATGCAGGCTTTCTCTAGTTGCGGCAAGTGGGGGCTACTCTTCGTTGCAGTGTGCGGGCTTCTCATCATGGTGGCTTCTCTTGTTGTGGAGCACGGGGCTCTAGGCACTTGGGCTTCAGTAGTTGTGGCTCACGGGCTCTAGAGCACAGGCTCAGTAGCTGTGGCACAGGGGCTTAGCTGCTCCGCGGCATGTGGGATCTTCCCCAGCCAGGGCTGGAACCCGTGTCCCCTACGTTGGCAGGCAGATTCTTAACCACTGTGCCATCAGGGAAGTCGCACTTCCATCTGTTTTGACTGAAAAGTGTTAGAGGTGGGTGACTTCTGGTTAAGGCATTGGACAAAGCCTCTGGAGGCCTGAGGCCTGGGCCTGCCTCTGCAGCTCACTAGCTGAGTGATCTTGGACAAGTCACCTCACATCTTTGTATCTGGTCCTCATCCGTAAAGGGAAGAGGCCGAATTGGGTCCAAAGTTTCTGAAGGTTTTGTTCATTTTATTCTTTTTGAGGGAAAACCTTCTTTAAAGGAATCTTATGCAGAAGTCCAATTTGCAAAGCAGATCAAAGCAGTGTGTTTGGTTAGGTACCACCATGTGTTTTAACAAACAAACCTCACATTTTCCACAGCTGATAATCCAGTGCAGTAATACCCAGTTGACTTTCTACTCCACAGTGATGCAGGGACCCATGCTCCTTCCATCAGTGGCTCTGTAACACTCTAGGCAGTGGTTCTCAATCAGGGGTCATTTTGTCTGCCCTCTCCCCCCAAACCAGGGGACATTCATTTGGTAATGTCTGGAGACAATTTTGGTTGCTACAAAGCGGGGAACTACTACTGACATCAAGCGAGTAGAGGCCAGGTACGCAGCTAAACATCCATCAATGCACAGGCTAGGCTCTCACAACCAAGAATTATTCAGCCCCAAATGCTAACAGTGCTGAACTTAAGAAACCTTGGTCTAGGTCCTTAAATTCTGTATATCCAGCCAACAGATAGGGAAAGAGCACTGAGGAATGTTGCATGGGAGTCAGATAGGCCAGGCCTAGAAGTGGTGTGTATCACTTCTGTTCACATTTCATGAGCTAAGCTTGATTGTGTGGCTGTCTCTAACTCTGTGTGTGTGTGTGTGTGTGTGTGTGTGTGTGTGTGTGTGTGTGTGTGTGTGTGTGTGTGGCAGGGTTGGGGGGAATGGGAGAGATGTGGTTTCTGACTGAGAAGCTACACCCCCCCCAGAAACAAACCTGTACTACACAAAGGGGAGCTTGAAAAGCTAGTGGAAAGTTAGCTGTCTGCCGCCTGGTCTCCTCAGCTGAACGCACCTAATGACAAAGATTACACATGACAGATCTAGATTACCTAAGTGGTGCTAAGACAGAATTGTGTAGGGTCTTGCTACCCAAAGTGTGGCAACACCTGGGAGTCTACAAAGGACCCCCACCAGTGCTCATAAAAAGCACTGACTGGCTGCCAGGGTCACACAGAAGATGCACATGGAAATCTACCATCTTCTGTGCAACTGCATTTCCCACTGTAGGGAAGGGACCGGGGCTGGGCTTCATGGAAAGCTCTCTTTTCTATTTGAAGAGCAAAGATGAGTACAGTCAAATACAATAAGGAGATTAAAAATGACACAGTGGATTTAACCTCTTTGCCTCTCAGCCCAGAACACCACAGTCATTCTTTTCCTCAGTTACTATCACTAATCAGAGTGTGACCCAGTTTCAAAGGACACGGACATTTGGAAAAACAAATGAAAAGACATGCAAATTGTGTTAGGTTTTCAGAAGAAAGCTCAATGAAATAAGTCAAAATATCTGAACCCAGACCCCTATCTGCTTCTGACAAGCAGTACTACAGGGGAATACACTTTCCCTTCCTGGGCCCTGGCACCCTCCTTGGCAAAATGTGGAGACAGGCCTGGAGCAGCAGTTTGCAAACTGTGTCGCAGGGAACCTCTTGGAGACATTAACAGAGCAAGTCGATGGGGATCAGACTCCATGTCCAGCTCCACTTTTGTCTGTCTGACATACTGTATATCGGTATCGGTATAAAATATTGTTTACAACATTTGAAAACCCCTGATAGAGATCATCACGCATTTCCAATTCTAACAGTCCATGATTAGCTCACATGACAAGAATGATCTCCGTAAAAACTTCTATTCATTCCACAATATAAGTCAATGTCTTACTTCTAAATGTTAAATTACCGTTGAAAAGGCAAAATTAGTCTGGCCCAATCTTTTTTTTTTCCTCTGTATACATTAAAGTTAGTCTCATGTAGAAGAATACACAATGAAACCCCTCACAGCCTGCAGAGAACTTCTGCAGATTCTAAATAATTATTAGTTAAACTGAATTTTTACATTTCAAATATACTCTGATCTCAAAAATCTATAATAAATTTGATCTTTGTGTGACCTTTAACCGTTGTTCTCAACCCCAGCACCTGCTATTATCAATGACACTGCTTCGATAGGGTTAAGGGGCCCTTCGTCCTGCACCAAGACCTGGGGAAACTCTCCATTGCCCATCACTCCACAGAAATGAGCTTTTAAAACATCTCAACACGACAACACTCTTATTTTCCCATTAGGAACCAAGATCTGCTTCCATTCACAGTTGGCATTCTCCCTGTGACCTTGAATCTGCATGCCCTATATCCTTGCTTGATGTCATTCCTGAGCTTTAAACCCACTGAGAACAAAACAGAGCCCCCTCAGTACTAGCATGGCTCTTTGCATACAATAGAAATAACTAACTAAACATCAGTGTAAGACACACGTGACAGAGACCAACAGATGTAAATCAAACAATTTAATTCCATTACTTACTAACATTTGGATATCCATGTGACTCAATCATATTTTGTTGTATAAAAAAAATGTGCTTCTAGAAACTCCCCAGGTAGGAAATATTGCTCCAGCTTTCAGCAGCAGCAATTACTTCCCACTTTCTCTACTTGAACACAATCACTGCCACTGGAGCTGCCGTTGGTGACAGCCCCCTCCCATTACTGATAGGCATCACTATTCTCCTCCAAACCTCTGAGATTACAAATATAAATCTTATTCCCCTTAACTAGTTCCACAACCCTACCACAAAAGCACCAAGAATAACCAAGTCCAGAGAGATCACTGCAGACCCTCTTCAAAACCCCAAACTGCACCACCAGAGCAATACAACTGGCTCTTGTCTGGGTTACGATGATCTCTTAAACCAGTGACGGAAGAGTCGTAGTGATGTCAAGTGACGTGGCAGAGGTAGACAATGTTTTATGGGCTGGTGAAGTTCTCAAAATTGAAAGACATTCACTATTGCAATTCTGTTTGTTGCTCTGTCTCTCCTCTCTAAACATAAAGACCTTAAGGCAAGAATTAGGTCTACATTTTTCGCTCTTAGGTCCCTAGGTCCTAGCACAATGCCTAGCACATGGTGTTTATTGAATGACTGGATGGATAAAAGGCAACGTATAGCCATTTTGGTGTGGCAACACCTGGTTCTCTAAAGGAGGTGAAAATATGTAATATAATTCAAGTTCGTATACCCTTCAGTAGTCATTGAGTATTTTAAAAGTTTCCTTCCTGAAAATTAATATTTTTCAGAAACAGGAAATTTTTTGGAGAAGTTCACACTAAATGATCTAAGGAAAGATCAGTGTTTTCCAGATGTTCTGTAAGCCAAGTCAACCTGTATTCATTCATTCAAATCAGAATCCAACAGGCTAACATTTGGTGCTCCATTGGAAGGTCACTGGCTGGACCAATGCTTCGTTTTGTTAATATATACGTTTTATTTAAAGAGCATTGATTGACACCATTATTTCATGGTACTTTCATAGGATGCAGAACACTGATAATATTAGAGCTCAGTGAAATAACCAATGCTCACAAGAAGATCCTTAGTCATGAAGCAAAGCATTATGTTAGACCTTTTTCTTAAGGCAGGGATGTACATAAAATTTTTTTCATCCGGAAAATGGTTCAGCATTCATAGGGTTATGGTTTAGCTACCTGTTCACCCTTCTTTTGGGGAACACCTCCTTTCTCATTGATGCTGGTAAAGATAGACACCATAGTAACAACAAGAGATTAATGCAACATGTCTTTACTGAGCCCACCCAAATGTCAGAAACTGTCTGGGCACTGGTGATATAGAAGTGAGTCAGATACGATCCTGCCTTCAAACTGCTCACAATCAAATGCTGAGGAAAACTGTGTTGGACGACTAGAATTCCACGCCATCAGAGAAAGACAAATATCGTATGATATCACTCATATGTAGAATCTAATTTTAAAAAATGACACAAATGAATTGATTTACAAAACAGAAACAGACTTACAGATATGGAAAACAAACTGTTTACCAAAGGGGAAAGGTGGGGGAAAGGGATAAATCAGGAGCGTGGGATTAACATACACACACTACTGTATATAAGTTAGATAACCAAAAGGGACCTACTATATAGCACAGGAAACGCTACTCAATATTCTGTGATTACCTATATGAGAAAAGAATCTGGAAAAGAAGGATTATATGTATAACTGAATCACTTTGCTGTTCACCTGAAACTAACACAACATTGTAAATCAACTAGACGCCAATAAAATAGTAATTAAAAAAAAATTCCATGCCAGACCTGGGGCGACCAGTAGTGCAGAGGAAGTGCTGTCAGCATACATGAGAGAGGGTGTGATTAATTCTGTTTGGAGAGGGTTCAGGATGATTTCTCAGAAGTATGGTTTACACAGTGAGATATCACCTCACACCTGTTAGAATGGCCATCGACAAAAAGACAAGAGACAACAAATGCTAGCAAGGGTGTGGAGAAAGCGAACCCACATGCACTGCTGGTGGGAATGTAAATTGATACAGCCACTATGGAGAACAGTATGAGGATCCTCAAAAAATTAAAAATACAACTACCATATAATCCAGCAATTCCACTTCTGGGAAATATATCCAAAGAAAACTAAAACATTAACTCAGAAAGATATCTGTACCCCCATGGTTACAGCAGCATTATTTACAATAGCCAAGACATGGAAACAACCTGTGTCCATAGATGGGTGAATGGATAAGGAAGCTGTGGTATATATAAACAATGAAATTTTATTCAACCATAAAAATGAGAACATTCTACCATGTGCAACAACATGGGTGAAATGTGAGGGCGTTATGCTAAGTGAAATAAATTAGACAGAGAGAGACAGATACAGTGTGATCTTACTTACATGTGGAGTCTAACAACAAAAGAAAACAAAACAAAAAGAAAAATCCAAACTCACAGAAAAAGGGATCGGATTTGTGGTCACCAGAGGCAGGGGGTGAGGGGAGGGGGAATAGGAGAAAGATGGTCAAAAGGTATTGGCTTGGCCAGAAAGTCTGTCTGGGTTTTTCTGTAACATCTTACGGTGGCTGGGACATCTTACGGGGAGGAATTGGAGAAAGGTGTTCAAAATGTGCAAACTTCCAGTTATAAGAAAATAAGTACTAGGGACGTAATGTACAACATAATGACTAGAATAACACTGCTGTATGATATATGTGAAAGTTGTTGAGAGTAAATCGTAAGAGTTCTCACCACAGGAAAAGAATTATTTTCTTTTTCTGTTTTTTATTGTATCTATATGGGATGATGGATGCTAAATAAACTTATTACAGTATTCATTTCACAGTACATGTAAGTCAGCTCATTATGCTGTACACCTTAAACTTATACAGAGATGTATGTCAATTATATTTCAACAAAACTGGAAAAAAGGGGGTTAGAAGTAGGGTTTACACTGGGTTTTGGTAGAGGTCATGGATGCTGGGGAAGGGGAGAGAGTCTAGGCCTTGGGAACACCAAAAACTAAGAAGCAGAAGAAAAGAGAAAGCTGTGCGTCCAGTTCCTGGAGCAGTCACAAGCCCTGCGTAGCTGCAGGTTGGCTGAGTGGGAAGCTGGGGTTGGGTGGTGGAATATAAGAGAGATTGGGTGATATTATACTCAAAAGAGGCATGCAGAGAAATCAGCCCTCAGTGACGCCACTGGAAGGGGCTTTCCACGAGGCGAATGACCAGTGTCTGCGCCAAAGGGTGACTCGGGGGGCTTTATACTCCCCTCCCCACCAAATATCTGTCAGCCTCTGCACAGCTGACTCAAAAAGAAAAACATACAATTCAAATAAAATAAAACACGTTTGCCCTGCAAACACTCATTCAAGACAAATGCCCTAGCCTTCTTCTATACTGCCACCACGAAATATGGAGGAACTCAGGAGCTGCCCCTGAGGACCTCCACAGTCCATCAAGGTGGGCTTGGATAAAGTCAAATGAGTCTTGAATAAAGTGGAACCTGCGAGGTGGCTTGCCTTCCTTATTCAGTCGTGGCACCAAACCAAAAGTAGTTTGGGTGATGAGGAGGGCTGAGGTCACTGAAGGGAAACCATCTGAGAAGCCTGGCTTGGATTCGGCCTCTGAGGGCAGGGATCTTGTCAATTAGCTCCAGGCTCCCTGTCACATAAGCTGTACATATTGGCAGTAAAATAACAAAACCAATTGTGTCACCCCAGGCAGCACTAAAGTAGATGTACAGTGTATCTTCCACGGCTATTAATAGCAAGGAGCTTGGAGCCAATTAGAAATATGTCCATGAAATAGGGAACTGGAGCACTCTTAAATGTGTAAAACATCATTATCTGTCATCCATAGGCAACTAAACAGAAAAACACAGCTTAAGATCGTCCTCAAACTGAAGGAATATTCCTATGAAGACCCTAGGTCTATAACAGGGCTGAAGGAAAGATGATAGTTCTGGCTTCTAGACACTGGTTAAGAAAAAAAGAACTGAATACAAAAAATGTATGTGAATGCAAAGGAGCACATCTAAGTGAATATATTAGTGGTCATTCTTTTAAAAATGAAGTCCAAGGCAAGCTCCTCATGAACTGATTAAAGAATGTTTAAGCAAAAGCACTTCTTGGGAGGCCCTGTGAACCATAGCCTATAAAACAGAAAATGCTTTACAGTTTAATGCTTTTTGCTATATCCAAAGCTGATACATTATGATATATATAAAAGTAGGTACACGATCACTTTTAACAAAACTGGACACCATGAAACTGTCAGCAAATTTGGCCAAAGTCTTCTACGTCACTTCTTTCATTGTTATTTGAGGGGAAATTGTGATCTTGCAAACAGAGGCCATAAGCAAACAGAACAAATTCTATTTGTAAAGGAAATTACAGGTCATGGCACTGATTTCTTTTAAATCTAGCGACCTTTGTAGAAACAAGTGTGCCTATCATTCAATAATATAAACCATATTTAAGTAAAGTTTGCAAAGGAAGCTTAAAAATTGTTGAACTATTAGTTAAACCATAAATATATTTTACTACATCATTTCTTATTTACTGCAAAATGTCAAGATGGATGGATACAAAAAAATCTAGTCATTGATTATAAAGCTAAAAAGAGCTACTCCTAGAAATTATGAAATTAATTTAAAAAATACCAATAATATACCAACATAAGGTTATTAATATATTTTAAATATTAAAAGGCATTAATTTTACATGGTGATTAAGGCATTATTATACTCAGAGCTAGTGAAATCTAGTGATTCGAGTGACAGAGTACCATATTTTTATATTTTTAGTCCTATATATGTATCAGACTGTAGTCTCAGAGGATCTAAATAGGCCTATTCTAATTTGTTTTAAAATCATCATTTGTTTTCTCCTAACTTTAGTCTGCACAAATCTTTCTGACTCACTCAGGTGTCTGACATACAGTTGTAGACTAAGGGCTGGCCAGCCAATGTAAGGAGATCCGTTTCCATCACTCAGGGTGCTGTAGCCTGCAGCTGGCTAGACTGACAGGGAGGTGCTACACATGTAGTTCCATCTGTGGCAGATCTGAGGGCAACTACTCGTTGCCTTCCCAACAGCTCCCCGCAGCCCCTTGTATCACAGGGTTCCTCAATCTTACACTTTTGACATTTGGGACGGATACTTCTTTGTCGTAGGGACTGTCCTGTGCATTGTAGAATGTTTAGCATCATCCCTGGTCTCTCTGAAATAAATGCCAATAGCAACACTCTCCCCCTAGGTGTGACAACCAAAAATGTCTCCAGACATTACCAAATGCCCCTTGAGTTGGGCAAAGATCATCCCTTGATGATAACCACTCTTCTTATAGAACCCTGTTTGTAATTTGGTCCCCATCATTCTACGAGCATCTATGAGCTGTAAGAAAGGCAGTTTCCACTCCCAGCCAGAAGAGGTCAATCCTGACTGGTCTAGATCAGTTATGGTGGACCCAGTCCTCTTCTCAGCTATTGGTTTACACAAGGGCATGTAAAGTCTGCTGAGGGGCCCCAATGAAAGGGTTCCTCACTCTTGGGTGTTCCTTGGATATTACACACACACACACACACACACACACACACACACGCACACACACCCCAGTCAACAAAGGAAAAGGAAAAGAAAAAGAATAGAGAATGAAAAAAGGGGAGGAAGAAGTGTATTAGTCTGCTAGCACTGCCCTAACAAAGCAGTGCAGACTAAGTGACTTAAACAACAGACATGGATTCTCTCACAGCTCTGGAGGCTAGAAGTCCAGGATCAGGGTGTCATCAGGGTTAGTTTCTTCTGAGGTCTCTCTCCTTGGCTTATAAATGCCCATCTTCTCCCCGTGTCTTTACATGGTCTTTTCTCTGTGCATCTTTGTATACAAATTTCCTTTTCTTTTAAGGACATCAGTCATATTGGATTAGGACTCACCTTAACAACTTCATTTTAACTTAATTACATCTTTAAAGACCTTATCTCCAAATACAGTCATATTCTGAGGTACCAGAGGTTAGAATTTCAACATATGAATTTGGTGGGGGAGGGGCCCACAATTCATCCCACAACAAGGAAAGAAGAAAAAGGAAGCCAGAAGAGAAGACAAGAAAGGGGGCGGGGTGGGCAGAGAGGCGGATGTATCAGTTGGGAATGATTTGCTCTGCAGGTGATAGAAATTAACTGTATTAAAATAGGGGTTTGCTTTTATCACTAACATTGTCTGAATATGGGTGGTTTGCTAACAGTGGTTCAGCTGGTCACAAATGTTATCAAAGACTAGGCTCTTTCACTATTTCTACTCTGCCACCTTTGGATTTTTCATCCTGATTTTGGCTGCCTCATGGTCACAAGATGGCTGTTGCAACCCCATACCTCATGTCCACCTTCAAGGCAGAAAGTCAGGGAAATAAACTATACCAGTGATCTTCTTCTTACTGCTGTTCCCTTTGTATAGAAGCAAAGCCTTTCCCAGAAGACCCCCCCCAGCATACTTCCACTTATGTCTCATTGACTGTAACTGGGTCCCATGGCCAGCCCTGGCTGCCAGGGAATCTGGCACAGCAAGTATCTGGCTTTCCAGAACCTATGGTTACACACAGCAAGGAAGAAGGGGGTTGAGATAGCTATCAAATTAGTCAATCAACCATGTTTATCCAAGGGAGGAAGAGCAGAAAGAGAGAAAAGAATAGGAGAAGATTGGTGGGGGGGGGACAAGAAGAGCAAAGGAAAATTATCGTAATCATTATTAATTACTATCTACAAAAAAGCGAAGTTTTCATACGCAGCCCTCACTAAGGAGTTCCCCTAGCCTGCTGATTAGCTATTATAATATCCAACAGCTTGCTTCAGTGCCTAAATGACTGCTCATCTTTTGGCGTAAACATATTGATATAAACTGTACTTAACAATTGCTTCTTGATAAGGAGTTGTAAGTTACGTATCTCCAGCATGTAACTTAATACATGGCACATAGTAGGTAAATATCTATTACTAAATATCTATTACTAAATATCTATTGAATAAATGAATCAAAGCAATCCAGATCACTGTGGGAAGAGCACATAATGTCTACTCAACATCATCAGGATTTGTTTTGAGAACTTGTTAGAAATGCAAATTTTCAGGCTTCACCCCAGACCTACTGAATCAGAAGGAGAAGTTAGTAATCTGTGTTTAAAACACCCTACAGGGGATGTTGATACATGCTAAAGCTTCTGAACGCGCGCGCGCGCACACACACACACACACACACACACACACACACATACCTAAGCTGTGTCCTTCATAATTTTAAGGCCATGAATATTTTATCTACTGCAATATCTCTTCTGTGTTACACTGATCATCTAAAGACACTATTCTGTTTTAGGGATATTGTTTAACTTTTTTAATGTTAAGTTACAAAATATTAAAATGTAAAGACAAGTAGAGATAAAAATATAAACTCCTAGGATTTAACAGATGTTAACATTTGCCATAGTTGCTTGCATGTCTTTTTTTGTGTGTGTGTGGTATGCGGGCCTCTCACCGTTGTGGCCTCGCCCGTTGCGGAGCACAGGCTCCGGACGCGCAGGCTCAGCGGCCATAGCTCACGGGCCCAGCCGCTCCACGGCATGTGGGATCTTCCCGGACTGGGGCACGAACCCGTGTCCCCTGCATCGGCAGGCGGACTCTCAACCACTGCGCCACCAGGGAAGCCCCGCTTGCATGTCTTTTAAAGTTGCTAGGCCCAGCATTCTTCTCTCGCATCCCTCCAATCCTCTCTGACAGCTCGTCTCCATTCCTAAGCATCCTGGCCTTTTTCTGCTGCTTCCTAAATTCCTAGGCTAAGAGACCGCAAGCAATGTGATGGAGAAGCATATTCTCACGGGTGCTCCCCCAGAGGCCAAGTTAATAGCAATTTTCATGACCTGGAGCTTCATTACCCCTTCACTTAGGTTCCGATGATACATACTGAGATTGGCTTTATGTTCAGACACCCAGGAGGGAGGTTGACTGTGAACTGAATTGTCAATATTGTATGCTTCTCATCCAAAACATAACTCTAAAATTCTTTTTCCTCTTCTTAAGCTCAAGAACAATGTTCTTTCAGATGAGATCTACCATAGAGAGAGAAAAGAACTAATAAGCAAGTTCCGCTAAAGTCAGGGATGCTGGGGAGTGGTGAGTTTTAATTTGGCCAGTGTTATCTTCTTGTTCTCTTTGAACCTTTTATTCCAGCTAATGGAGGAAAGAGAACACTATCTGATTCTGAAATCTAATTAGGTTTATAAAGTACATCCACATATACTTGCTCATTTGATACTACCATTTGATGACAGCTGACATCCTCACAGACTGCCCTGTTGACCACTGTCTCCCAAGCATCCAGCACAGTACTTCGTACACTGTGGGCACCAACTAAATGCTTGTTAAAGGAATGAAGGACAGAAGGATGCCTGAAGTGTCAGATCCAGAACTTCCAGGAAGAAAGGGCCAGGCTGGCTGTCTTGCTGGAAGGGGACTATTAGAACAGTGCTTCACAGAGGAGCAGGTCTGCAAACCATTTGTTTCTCTCCTGCACTGATTTTTTCTTTAAGAAAGTCTTAGTGTGAAAAAAATGTCAGTTGAACTAAACAGTGAGCTTAGTAACATACAGTTGGCCCTTTTCCACCCGTGCGTGGTTGAATCTGCAGATGAGGAACCAGTGGATAAGGAGGGCTGACCGTACTAGGCAATTTTCTACAAAAGACGAGCACCCATGGATTTTGGTGTCTGCAGGAGGTCCTGGAACCAATCCCCCAGCAATACTGAGGGATGACTGTACTTGATTTACATTCGAGTTCAAGTTCTTTAGCTTGTTGCAGACCAGTAACAGAGTCCTTGGATTGGATCTGCCTGTGAACCAGGCTTTGGGGAGCCCTGGGCCACAAGGCCTAACTTAGAGCTGCATGTGCTCTGTGAGCACTTTTTACATAATTGCATTAGTTAGTTTTGGGTTATTTGGAGGAAATGTACATGGATATTACAGGATGGTTAAAACCCCCTCCCCAAAAGCTACCTTTTAGTGGCCCCATGGAAGCTTAAGAATTGTACATTTTATGAACTGGTTTGCAAGGCAGAAACAGAGACACAGATGTAGAGAACAAATGTATGGACACCAAGGGGGGAAAGCGGAAGGTGGGAGGTGGGATGAATTGGGAGCTGGGGATTGACATATATACACTGATATGTATAAAATAGATGCCACTTCGCTGTACAGTAGAAACTAACACAACATTGTAAAACAGCTATACCCCAATAAAAAAAAGAAAAAAAGAAAGAACTGTACCTTTCAAATAATTTTTAATTACAAAATCCTAGAGTAATGCTTTGTTGCCACACAGGATAGAAGCCCTTCAACTGTGTAGGAAGGAAGATGGCCATCTGAATGGAAGAGGCCTTTGGCATTTGTTGGCATGCTAAGTTTCCTTCATTGCCTGGTTATTCCACACAGGTTTTTCTTCAATTTCTTCCTGAACCCAGCAACTTCATGACCCTGGATTGTTCTGGCCCTATTTGGGTGAGCTTAATTGTTTTATAAAGACTTTCTAGTGCCTAACTGGACCACTAGCCTATGCAGCCTACACTGGTGATGTCAGGACAGGAAGAGCCCGAAAGGCTAGGATTCCATGTTTGGTCACTCTGGTCCAGTGGTCCTCAGACTTTTGAATGCATCAGAATCCCCTGTAGGGTATTTAAAACAGATTACTGACTCCATTTGCTTATGATTCAGTAGGTCTGGGGTAAGGCCTGAGAATTTGCGTTTCTAACAAATTCCCAGGTGATGCTGATGTAGGTGGTCTGGGGACTACAGTTGGACAATCACACTTCCGGGGACTCAATACAGTCCATTTGTGGGGGGAAGCCTACCACTCCATCCATATGCAGTATTTTTGCATACTTACCCTGGCAGAGATGTTAGGCTGCCTACCAAATATCCATTATCTCTTTCTTCTTTCCCAACTGAACCCCAATTTTATTAATAAAAACATACCCAGTTTCAAGAACACTGCATTTTCAGACTCCTTTCACTATAGGTGTCCATATGACACAGTTTCATGAATGAAATGTAAGTGGACTCACTGGATAGCACTTCTGAGAAAGGGATTAAAGAGGGTTGGCTGATTGTTGCTTTGCTGGTGTCGACCACCAACAAGTTTGTCTATGACAAATTGCCCATTCTCCCTCCCTTTTTTCTTTCCTGGAATGTGGACCCGATGCTGGAGGAGCTTCAGCTATCTGGGGACCACAGGTGACAAGCAGATGCTAGGGATTCTTGAATAGACAAAGGTACCTGGGTCTATGATGACATAATGGGTCATCATGCCAGCTCTGGACTGCTCCCCTCTAGACCTCTAATTATGTGAGTAAAGGAAAGCCCCTAATTTATTCAAGCCGTTGTTATTTGAAGTCAATGGAATTCTTAACTAATACACCTACCATATTAAAGACCAATGCTCAATGTGGAGATGGAAAAATAAGATGTGTCTTCTACCCTCAAGGAGTTTACAGTACAGCAATGAAGACAGAAAACAGACACTGCTCCTGGGTGCATGTGAGACTCAAGGGACCCGAAGGTTAATGCTTTCTGCGTAACCATTTTAGAGAGACTTAGATCAGAGAGTAGAGTATGGGGTGAGGTATTGATATGTGGTTGAACTTAGGGGCCTTGAGATAAGAGAGTTTAACTCCACGCATTTAAGCTCATGAGAAATAATGATCCTATGTGAAAAGAGGATGCCGGGACATGTTCAGGTCTGTCACAAGGATGGGAAATGGTAAAGAACCATCTATGGTGCAAAAGGGAAATGAGGAGGAACAAGCATTACGAAAGTCTGAGAAAGGCAACGTCTCAAGTAAGAAGGGAAATGATCCAAAGTTGACATAAAGAGACTTTGGAAGTTGGGAGGCTAACTTGAGCAAGACAACCATGTGGCTCTGATGGGGGAGAGCAGGAGTCTGCAAACATTTTAAAGCCCTGGATCCCTTATTTCAGGAAAGCACTGTAAGAAAAACAGCCCCAAATGGAGCTATTCTGGTTAATAAGTCATAAGAGAACCTTAGTTAACTTTTCCTTTCTCATTGCATCTTGGGGTTTCCATGGAGCACCGAGGGCTACAAGAACCAAATTAGGGAAAGAAGTTGAAGGTGCGGGTGGAAAATGGAGTGGTTTAGATACCATGAAATAATTCAGAGGTGAAGGAGCAAGAGAAAACTGGAAAAAAGTATTGTCTGGGGATTCAAGACCTCTTGAACATGTTTTAGGTCTGCTGAACTATTAACTCCCAGACTGATACAAGAAAGCTGTTGGACCTCTTAGAAATTCCAAGTTCAAGGTGCTTTCCAGCCCTAAAAGTGTTTTATCCTAAGTTTGGGGAAATTATATTTAGAAAAGAAGAGGTCATGTTTCCCAGAGGCTGTAGATTTTACCTAAAGAGTTGCACTGAAATAGTCCTAAGATTTTTAATGTTCAGTTGCTCTTTGCTCTTGAAAGTTAAGTTTCTTTAACTGAATCCCTTCTCTACTTTGTTTTAAAGTAATAAAATCTATGACATTAACTTTGAATTTGTACATAAATCAGATAGTAACAAAAGAGAAAGATAAAATCCAGCTTAAAAAAATGTTCTACATTATTGCTTCTAAAAATTTTAAGATAAATGTATAGAATTTGGTATCTGATTCAAAGTGTGCTGAGAATTTGTGACCCCCCTTGTTTTTTTAATAAGATAAAAATTATATGTTGATACTTAGCATGAATACAGAGCTGTTGATTTGTAAAATGACCTGTAATAATTTTTTTGGTCAATTATTCATAATGTCACTCTGTAAAAGGTCTTTATTTCTCTGCCCATTTTCCAGATAGGAAACCAGAAAACGCAACAAGGTAAAATTCACTTAATACAGCTGGGTGATGGTAGTAACTTGCCTGGCTGCACTAGCACAGGAACAGAAGTCTCCTGCATCCTAATCTTTCTAAAACGTACCACTAGCCACTATGATGGAAAGAATCATTTATTTCATAAATCTGTCTCGGATAGAATTATAAGCGAACAGAGACAAGCTAGTGCCAGCTTTCATCTTTGCCACTGTGACAGACATGGAATTTGAAAGGGCTCTGAGCAAGGCAACGTGGTACGTTCACATTAGCGACAGACACTCTTTCTTGTGGCCCCCCAAGTGTTCACACGATTCAGGAAGCTCTTCCAAATTCAATAAAGCTAATAAAAATGTAGAAGGTTTCTTTTCGGATGATATTAATTCAAAGTACTTTCCACATCTGGTTGCGGAAGTAGCCTTGTCACGACTGAAGAGGCCTCCGGACCAAGCACGTACACAATCCAGCTCGGATGTCACTCAAGGAGACCTGGTACTGCCCCTTGGGGTGCTTGTCACTAAAAAGGCCCTAGACTTTGAAAGAGCCAAAGGAGTGTCACAGGCCCTGGCATCAGCCACCGGCCCTGCAGAGGAAGCCTCTCCCTATAGCCAGGGTCCTGTCTCCTCTGGGCTAATACCCCGAAACACTTCTTCCATGGAACATAACCCAGATTAACCCTGAGTCAAGGCACTTCCAAGATACAGAGAGATGGCTGCCCACGCACACAGCCAGGACACACCAGCTAACCTGATGTGTAAATGAATCTAACATGGAGCACACTGCTTTCTGATAGATCATATTTTCTGTAAGCAAATGATGAGAGAGAAGTGCAAAAATGTGCAGAGCCTCCAGACCTAGGGCTCATATTGGCCTTGGATCCTTGCTTTTCATTACTAGACACAAGTTTGACATATCCTATAATCCAGCTCACCATGGGGGAACCAACCCACACCATCAGCCACTTGGCTAGAAACTTTTCCAGAACGGTAGGGGTTTGGGAACCCAGGCCAGAAGGAGTGATTCACTCCCTTTCAACTTTTATCTTTAGGACAAGATCAACCACTAGACATAACTTACCAGAAACCCAATTGCTGGGAAAAGCGAGGAAATTAAATGTCTAGAAGGTCGAGCAATGCATTTTAAACCTGGCCCTTGCTGTATTGAAAGTGCCCATACACGCAGCAGCTAGACTAGCGGTCACAAGCTCACAAGCTTGGAGGGGTCAGACAGGAAATTTCAGTGGACACTGTGGTCTCCCCACTGTGACGAGGACTGCGGCAAGCTGGAGCGTGCGAGCCTTGTCCACGCAGCTGACTGTTCTCAGCTTCGGCACGAGCTGGGAATGTAAACAGAATGATTCCCGGTGTCCCTGTTTTCAAAAGTCAGAAAATCCAGATTTCTATGTAAATTTTCTGAAATTTCGGACTGTGGATGAGCCATGTAAAATACATCTGTGGGCCAATCTACATTCTCTGACCTAGAATACTGATTGGGAAGGTAAGTTGTTTGAGAGGCTGCATAGCATGGTAGTTAACACGGACTTTAGAGGCGGATTGCCCACGTCCGAGTCCTGGCCCCATCCCTCGCTGGCTGTCCTGTAATCTCTCTTTGCCTCAGTTTCCTTATCTATAAAGTGAAGATAATATTAGTACCTGCTAATAAAGTTTAATGAACATTAAATAAGTTAACATCCGTAAAGGGCTTTCAGTGGTATCAGGCATTTAGTTAAATGCTAAATTAAGTGTTTGTTTTTTCTTTTAAAGTTCTAAAAACTATATCCCAAGGACCCAGGCCAGCTTTGGAACTTCCTGGATGGCAGATATATTCAAATTTCTCCCTCATGCTTAAGCTCACCAGGATGGAAAAACATTTTGGGAGAAAATATTCCACAAAAATAGATGGGGAAAGGTGAAGAAACTGCAGTACAAAATTTTGGGTGTCATAGCCTAAAAGACAGAGGGACTTAAATATTCCAGCACTAGGGTCTGCTGGTTTTACATGGAAATGGGATTTGAGTCGATTAATGTCTCTGTGGACTTAACAACCCTCCACAAGACCTGGGCAATTTTGAAAGAGAGAAAGCAAATGGTTCCTCCTGTACACAGGAAGAAAGGAATACTTGTTTAATTTCTGAATTTGGACTGAACTAAGTTGGCCTGTAGGTTCTGAGCGGAGGCAGAGTGGAAGGTGAGGCACAGTGGCTGGGAGTGGACGCTTGTTCTCTGCTAACAGGCAGAACAGGGGCAGCTGACTGTGGGATGAAAGCTCAATAGCTTCCTCTCTTCTCAAGAGACAATTAACTTCCATCTGCTGAAACCTCCCCTGGGAACCCCTGATATCCCATTTAACCTCCTTCCATAAACCCGGTGTGAAGTTAAGAAAACCAAACCCATTTGAAACGCAAGCCTTTACACATCAAAAGTCATGGGAGAGGACTGGTTGACCTACAGGTCACCATATGAGACACAAAGAAGCAAAAAGGGACATTTAGGAACAACTGCTGTTTCGAGGATTATAAGTCAGAGACTTAACATCTGCTCTGGCCCAAGAGCCAGCTTGAGCTGCCTAAAATGAGGGATATAAAGTACATTTAAAAAATGAAACCTCAAAAAAAAAAAAAAGAAACCTCTAGTTCTATGTGCTGTTTACTTAGAAAGATGAAAGCATTCCCTTGTGCCAAAGAGGTCTCTGTGAATGTTCTGAACTAGGGCAGCAGGTGCTGCTTGGCGCCCTCTGAGGGTCTGAGTAACACAAGCTGCCGGCCCCGAGACGGTGCCTGAAGACAAGTGGACTCCACTGAACGGATCAAACGCTTCTCCTGACAACAAGGCTGGAGCCACTCTACTTCTAATCTGGTTTCAAACAGTTTGGTTACTTGCAACCTAAGACATGGGAGAGCATTTGGGGGAGGGGGGCCGGGATGGTAGAACTACAATCCTGAAGTACACGTGACAGGAAGCCCCTACACTAATTTTTCTACTGACCATGGACATTTTCTCTCCCACTCACTGCCTTTCCACTTCCCCTCATGTCCTGCATTTTATTAGTCTGTTTCTAATTTCCCTGGTCCCTCCAGTAAGCCTTTTCTTATTCTTCATGCTTCATTCCTTATAGCACAAGACCAGCCATTGATCCATCATTTATTTAAATCCCAAACTATATTTTACTGCTGAATAAACATATGGTTTTTCCAGTCTGCCATGGAAGAAAACATGAGCCTCATGCTTAAATACAGAGCTAGGACAGCTATTATCCTAGAGTATAACAACAAGTTTTGATACAATATCATATGACTTTTCAAAAAAAGATAACGGATTAAGACTGGGCACCTGAATCATTCTTTTAGGAATTTACAACACTATTCATTCACCTCATACAGCAAACCTTAACGAGTATTCTCATGTAGCGAGCACTCTCAGTACAGGGGACAGTGTGATCAATGATGCAGCCACTGAGCTGGTCCGACCAGGAGACCTGCGTGTTCCACACAAGTGGACCAGCAGTGGGAACAGGCTGGGATACAGGGAAGCACAGAGCACAGCGGAAGTAGGGGTCAGAGTCTCCCGAGGAGGTTGCTGGGGACAAGGGGGAGTAGTTGGAGACACCTGGAGATGATGCTCAAGCAGAGCAGGAAGGGTGAGTGTCAGGCAAAATCACAGGGGACTGGCATCCCTAATACAGTGAACAGCAGTTGCAAAGAGGTCAGGGAGCACTCGCGGCTTCTTGCAAGATCTTCTAGGGATTCGGTCTGGCTGGAGCATGTGGGAAAGTGATGAGAAATGAAGCCGGGCAGGTAAAGCCTTCACCAGTCAGCTCCTGAAAGGTCACAGTCAGGGAAGAGAGTTTATAATGAAGGAGATGGGAGCCACTCAGACACTCTGCATCTCCCGGGAGGCAGGCAGAGGGTGAATGGAAAGAAAACTAGATGGGAGGCAGGTACACTTGTTAAGAAATTATTGTTGTGATGTGGGTGAAACATAATAAGGATCAAAATGAAGACAGTGGTAATGGGGATGAAATAGAGAGATGGCTGGAGGAGATATTTAGAGGGAATGAGCAACAGTGACGCTGGGCTAAGTGACTGATCATATGTAGCAAGTGAAAGAGGAATTTAGGATGACCCTAACTACGTGGCTTGGTAATATGGTAGAAACTTCTACTGTTCTTCCACGTCTGGGTCTCTTCTCTAGACACACAGGAGGATAATACCCCCTTCTCTTGCTTTTGGGTAGGACCTCATGGCTAGGTCTGGTCAACGGACTGTGACCAGAAGTAACGAGTGTTATTTCTGAGCCAGATCATTTGATCGCTAATGCGAGATCCTCCGCTTTATCTTTCCTTGGAAGCATATGCTGATAAGAAGATTCCATAAGATGAGAAGCAGTCTAGAATGCTGAGCCTACGCATGGAATGAGCTACCCTGGAGAGTCCCTTGGACCCATAATGGATTATATGTGGGTGAGAAATAAACTTTAGCTGTGTTAAGCAAGAGATCTGAGGGGTCGTGTGTGTTTTTTTAATAGCAGCATAATATAGTCTATCATGACAGAAACAGTCAGCTATATTCAGGGAAATGGATACATTCAATAAATGGAGGCTCACATCTACTTACTCTTTAGTTTCTTTTTTAGTTTAAAAGGTTTATTTCTTGGTACTATTTCTATTCTTATTTCACATTTATTTCACGTTTTAACTTGTATGTACCGCTCATAAAACAGCTGCCTTTTATGAACGCACAGATAAGTACAGGTCATTCTTGTACTTGCCACACAAAAACTCAGCCACTCTGGGCTCCTTCTGGCTACTCAGAGATTGAATGTCCACTTCAATGCCCTCACAGTTTTAACCATTAAGTTATATCCTCTTATCTCAAAGCTCTCTCCCAGGGAGGCTTTCCTGTCTGTGTGGGTGAAATGGAAACTTTCATCTGTGTGGGTGAAACATAACTTTCAAAGCACCAATATCCTTCATCATCCTGAATCATCTATTTCACCAGAATAAGAATGTATATGATAATAGGATGTACTTCCACAAAGCATGATCTCAAAACACTGTAAAGTGTATATTTTTTTCAGCTTTATCGAGGTATAACTGAAAAAAATTTTAATATATTTAAAGTGTACATGATGATTTTTTAAAATTTTTATTGGGGTACAATTGATTTACAGTGTTGTGTTAGTTTCAGGTGGACAGCAAAGTGAATCTGTAAGACAAATACATATATCCACTCTTTTTCAGATTCTTTTCCCATTTAGGCCATTACAGAGTACTGAGTAGAGTTCCCCATGCTATACAGTAGGTCCTTATTAGTTATCTATTTCATATATAGTAGTGGGTATGTCAAACCCAATCTTCCAACTTATCTCCCCCTTACCCTCCGGTAACCACAAGTTTACTTTCTACATCTGCAACTCTATTTCGGTTTTGTACATGATGATTTGATACACGTATACATCGTGAAAGGATTCCCACTATCAAGATAAATAATGCATCCATCACCTCACATATTTACCCTTCTTTTTTGTGTGTGTGTGAGAACACTTAGGTTCTACTCTCTCAGCAAATTTCAATAACAGAATACAGTATTATTAACCATAATCATTATGTTATACATTAGATCCTCAGACCATATTCATTTTATAACTGAAACTTTGTGCATTTTAACCAGATTTTCCCTATTTCCCCCACCACCAGCCCCTGGCAACCACCATTCTACTCTCTTGTTTCTTTGTGTTCAACTTTTTTTTTTTTTGGTAGATTCCACACATAAGTGATACTGTGTAGTATTTGTCTTTCTCTGTCTGGCTTATTTCACTGCATGTTAGGATTGTTTTTTCTATTTCTGTGAAAAATGCCATTAGATTTTGATAGAGATTGCACTGAATATGCAGATTGCTTCAAGTAGTATGGACGTTTTAACAATATTAATTGTTCCAATCCATGAGCACAGAACATTTTCATTTGTGTCTTCTTCAATTTCTTTCATCACTATCTTATAGTCTTCATTGTACAGGTATTTCACCTCCTTGTTTAAATTTATTCCTAAGTATTTTATTCTTTTTGATGCTATTGTAAATGAGATTCTTCTTAATTTCTCTTTCCAATAGTTGGTTGTTAGTGTTTCAAAACACAACAATTTTTGTATATTGATTTTGTATCTGCAACTCTACTGAATTCATTCATTAGTTCTAACAGTTTTTTGGTGGAGTCTTTAAGATTTTCTATATATAATATCATGTCATCTGCAAAAAGAGACAATTCTACTTCTTCCTTTCTGATTTAGATGACTTTTATTTCTTTTTCTCATCTGATTACTCTGGCTAGAACTTCCGGTACTATGTTGAATAAAAGTGGTGAGAGTGGGCATCCTTGTCTGGTTCCTGATGTTAAAGGAAAAGCTTTCAGGGTTTCACCATTGGGTATGATGTTAGCTGTAGGTTTGTCAAAAATGGGCTTTATTATGTTGATGTACGTTCCCTCTATACCCACTTTATTGAGAGTTTTTATCATAAATGGATGTTGAATTTTGTCAGATGGTTTTCCTGTATCTTTTGAGATGATCATATGACTTTTATCCTTCCTTTTGTTAATGTGCTATATCATCTTTATTGATTTGCATATATTGAACCATCCTTGCATCCCAGGAATAAATCCCACTTGATTGTGGTATATGATCCTTTTAATATACTGTTGAATTCAGTGTGCTAATATTTTGTTGAGGATTTTTGCATCTGTATTCATCAGGGATATTGGCATGTAATTTCTTTTCTTGTAGTGTCCTTGTCTGCCTTTGGTATCAGGGTAATGCTGGCTTCATAAAATGAGTTTGGAAGTGTTCCCTTCTCTTCTATTTTTGGAACAGTTTGAGGAGGATTGGTATTATTATTCTTTAAATGTTTGGTAGAATTCACCAGTCTAGCTAAAGGTTTGTCAATTTTGTTTAGCTCTTTAAAAACTAGCTCCTAGTTTAAATTTTATTATTTATTTATTTAATTTTTGGCTGTGTTGGGTCTTCGTTTCTGTGCGAGGGCTTTCTCTAGTTGAGGCAAGCAGGGGCCACTCTTCATTGCGATGCGCGCGCCTCTCACTATTGCAGCCTCTCTTGTTGCGGAGCACAGGCTACAGACGCACAGGCTCAGTAGTTGTGGCTCACGGGCCTAGCTGCTCCGCGGCATGTGGGATCTTCCCAGACCAGGGCTCGAACCCGTGTCCCCTGCATTGGCAGGCAGATTCTCAACCACTGCGCCACCAGGGAAGCCCCTAGCTCCTAGTTTTATTGATCTTTTCTAATGTCTTTTTAGTCTCTATTTTATTTATTTCCACCCTGATCTTTTTAGTTTCTTCCTTCTACTGACTTTGGGCTCAGTTTGTTCTTCTATTTCTAGTTCCTTGTGGTGTAAGGTTAGGTTGTTAGTTTGAGACCTATCGTTTTTCTTAATGCAGGCATTTATCACTATAAACTTCCCTCTTAGAACTGCTTTTACTACATCCCATAAATTTGGTATGTTCTGTTTTCATTGTCTCATGGTATTTTTAAATTTCCCTTTTGATTTCTTCTTTGCCCTATTGGTTGTTCAGAGGCATGTTGTTTAATCTCCACATATTTGTGAATGTTCCAGTTTTCTTCTTGTAATTGATTTCTAGTTTCATACCACTGTGGTTGAAAAAGATGCTTGATATGATTTCAATCTTCTTAAATTTATTAAGATTTGTTTTGTGGCCTGACATATGATCTATCCTGGAGAATGTTCCATGTGCAACTGAGAAGGAAAGTTTTATATTTGTCTATTAGGTCCATTGGTCTAATATGAAGTTTAAGATCAATGTTTCCTTACTGATTTTCTGTCTGGATGATCTATCCATTGTTGTAAGTGGGGTATTGAAGTCTTTTACTATTATTGTATTGCTATCTATTTCTCCCTTCAGGTATGTTAAAGTTTATTTTATATATTTTGGTGCTCCAGCGTTGAGTATATAAATATTTACAATTGTTATAACTTCTTGATGAATTGACTCCTTTATTGTTATATAATGACCTTTCTTCTTGTTAACGTTTTTGGCTTAAAGTCTATTTTGTATGACATAAGTATAGCTACTCTTGCTCTCTTTAGGTTTCCACTTGCATGGAATATCTTTTTCCATCCCTTTACTTTCAGTCTAAGTGTGCCCTTAAAGCTGAAGTAAATCTCTTCTAGGCAGCATATAGTTGGGTCTTTTTAAAAATCTATTAAGCCACTCTACGTCTTTTGATTGTAGAATAGCCCATTTACATTTAAAATAATTATCGACAAGTATGGAATTAGTACTGCCGTTTTGTTCACTGCTCTCTGGCTGTTTTGTACAGTTGACCCTTGAACAACATGGGTTTGAACTGGGTGGGTCCACTTATATGCAGATGTTTTTCAGTAAATATTACAGTATGACACAATCTGCAGTTGATTGAATCCATGGTCAGTGCCCCTAACCCCATGTTGTTTGAAGGCCAACTGTAACTCCTTTTATTCCTTTTTTCCTCTCTTGCTCTCTTCCTTTGTAATTTGATGATTTTTCTGTAGTGGTATACTTTGATTCCTTTGTCTTTATCTTTTGTGTATGTACTATAGGTTTTTGTTTTGTAGTTACCATGAAGATTACATAAAACATCTTATATTTATAACCATCTATTTTATGCTGATAACAACTTAACTTTGAATGCATACAAAAACTCTACATTTTTACCCCCCTATATTTTATGTTTCTGATGTCACAATTTACATCTTTTATAATGTGTATCCATTAACAAATTATTGTTGTTATAGTTATTTCAAATATTTTTGTTTTTATACTTTACATTGGAGTATAAGTGATTTACCCCCCACCATTATAATATTAGAGTATTCTGAATTTAACTATATATTTACTTTGCCAGTGAGCTATATCTTCATATGTTTTCATGTTATTAATTAGTATCCTTTCATTTCAACTTAAAGAACTCCCTTTAATATTTCTTGTAAGGCTGGCCTAATGGTGATAAAGTCTTTTAGCTTTTATTTGTCTAGAAAACTCTGTATCTCTTCTCCAATTCTGAAGGATAATTTTGCCAGTTAGAGTATTCTTGGTTGGCAGTTTTTTCTTTCAGTACTTTGAATGTATCATCCCACTTCCTTCTGGCCTGAAAGGTTTCTGCTGAAAAGTCTGCTTATGGTCTTATGGGGTTCCCTTATACATAACAAATTGCTTTTCTCTTGCTGCTTTTAAGAATCTCTCTTTGTCTTTACCTTTTGGAAGTTTAATTATAATGTGTCATGGTGTAGGTCTCTTTAAATTTATCCTATTTAGTACCTTTTAGGCTTCCTGGACCTGGATGTCTGTTTCTTTCCTCAGGTTAGGGAAGTTTTCAGCCACTATCTCTTTGAATTAGCTTCCTACCCCTTTCTCTGTCTCTTCTCTTTCTGGGATGCCTGTAATGCATATATTGGTCCACTTGGTGTTCTATAGGTCCCTTGAATTATCTTGACTCTTTTTCATTCCTTTTTTTTTTTTTTCCTGCTCTGATTGGATGAATTCCACTGACCTGTATTTGAATTTGCTGATCCTTTCTTCTGCTTGATCTAATCTGCTTTTGAACCCACTATTGAATTGTTCAGTTCAGTTACTGTATTCTTCAGCTCTATGATTTGTTTGGTACTTCTTAATATTTTCTATCCCTTTATTGAAATTATCATTTTGTTCATGCATTGCTCTCCTGACCTCAGTGAGTATCTTTATGACCATCATTTTGAACTCTCTATTTGGTAAATCACTTATCTCCTTTGTATTAAGATCAGTTTCTGGAGATTTATCTTGTTCTTTTGTTTAGAATATATTCCCTTATTTCTTTATTTTCCTTGACTCTTCTGTGTTTGTTTCTGCACAGTAGGTAAAACAGCCACCTCTTCTAGTTTTGGTCTCATGTAGGAGATGAACCTCATCAATCAGCCTGGCCCAAGCTCAAGCTGCCTCTCCAACCTTTGTAATTGTCTAAACTGCCATCTTTGTTGTTAGTAGCTCCCAGTAGTTGAGCGTATTTCAAGACCCATGAGCGTCCCAAAGGAAAGGATTGCAGTCAGCACCTAGATACAGGCTAATTAGAAGCCTGATTCTCAGGTAGCAGGTGGGAAAGTATGCAGTCAAACCCCTTCCAAGGAGAAACTGGGAGAAAGGCTTTTTTGCCTGCTTCCTCTGCACTGTGGATGCTCAAATTTAGAAAGGAAGATATAGTGTTTTACATGGCTATGCCATAACTTAAACTAACATTAAGTTTGAGATGACTATGGTGTGTCCAGATGGAGACATGTCAGGGGGTCAGATCAAATATATAGGCTAATTGGACAGTCACCAGTGGAAAGTGGAAAATGAAATCATGGGTGTAGAAAAAACATATAATGTGAAAAATGGATTAGAGGGGAAAAGGGAAGATCCCCAGAATGGAAAATTTGGAAATAAAAAAAGACAGTGGTATCTTAGAAACTCAATGCTCTTAAAAGTCTATTGCATTGTTGATGCCACATTACTTGTTTCTAATGATAAGATCTTAGCAATACTTTTCTCTTCTTTCCTTTGAAGCCTATAGATGATCAAATGTTTATATCTTCGTGAACACTCATACATCTTACTGAGACATTCTTAGGGTTTCATCTCAGGTTGAGTCACTGCATTTGAAATAATCTTTGCAGGACACTAGAGGTTACCTAAAGGCACTTTGAGGACAGGAAAAGGTGAAGAATGGACTCTAAGCTCCATCCCTGCAATATATACTACAGCAGCTCTGATCTTACTCATTTCTATATCGAGCTTATGTGTACGTTTCTATGTGAAGAAAGAGTTCTGCTATTACGAAAAAAAAGACAAAGAAAACTACTGGTCTTGGTGAACCAAAAATCACAATATTTTAACATAAATAGGAAATCTTATGGTATAATTAATGAATCAAAAAATGTTCCTCTGGGGTAGAAAATCCTCCTTGTTACCAAGGCATAAGGGGCCCCCGGAATCCAGGGTCATCCTACTTTCCCAGCTCTGTGGCTTGCCACTTTCCACCAAGCTAGACACATTCCCCAGACATGAAATAGCCTCTCAAAGTACTGTGTCATGACACACACAGATTTTTTTTTTATAAAAGATGTCCTGACTCCTTCATCTGCTGGCAAATTCCTGCTTTCTGTTTAAGAAGTCAGTTCAGATGTCTACCTTCAGTGATGCCTTTCTTAACTCCCTCCCTATTCCTCACATAAGTTATTCCTTCCACTCTGTTTATAATTATAGCACTTTGCTAACATCTCTGTCATAATCCGTTTTATATATTTTTGACTCTCTTCCCCACCATGCTGTGAGCTCTTTCAACTCTGGGTCCCAGTGCCTACTGATTTAATAAATGAAGACAATATCAAAACTGCTTATGAGCCAAGCGTTGCTACCATATGATTGTGACATAGCAAAACACGGAATAAATAATAAGATGCCAGGATGTGATTTCATTTTAACTTGCCCTTACTACACAATGTCCATCTTCCTCCTCAAACTCTGTCTCCTTTTTGATTCATAGTTCTTTCGGATAATAGAGTTTCAATAAGACCTATTTGGAGGCACAACTACTCATTTTCTCTTTGGCATTTGTGAATTTCCAACATGGCTCCCATCCCAAAAACAATCTAATACTGACCCAGCCAAGACAATACAGATGCGCATATCTACTCATTCAGAGACATTCTGACTTCTCTCTCCTACAGAACTCTGACTTTTCACTGAGTTCTAGTCTCCAAGAACAAGGCCAGAAGAAATAATGTAATGTAACACTGGTTTCCGATTTTCTGCTAATGCCATTGATCTTGCTATTACACTTCTTACAGTATCTTTAATTTGCTCTTCTATCTCCAAAGGAAAAGGGGAAAGAGATTTACGTGCTGAATAGGGTAGCGAGTCAAATTCTGTTGTCTGCTGAGAAGATGGAGACATCGAGGAAATGGAGGTGAAAGAGGGAGGACAAGATATAGTTCTTTCTCTCCCAGGGTCAATAACTATCCCTGCTTCAAAGAGGTCGGGGAAATCATGATAAGTCAACAAAATTAAAGAAATCAGTAGCACAATTAATGCATTTGGTTTGCCAGTTTTAGTACTGAATAATCCATATCCCAGAAAACCCCTTTTGTATATATTTTAATTTTTCTACAATGAAACAACATAATCTATAATGAACTTATTGAATAAAACAAGTTTGTTTGTTTTTTTTAAGGTAGGCTAAATGCTTGAATACAATGATTCTCAGCTCTAGTGAGTATACTAATCACCAGAGAAACCTGTAAAAATGTAGTCCTGGACTCTGCTCCCAGACACTCTGATTCTTTCGGCTTTCGTGGGACCCAGGGTTCTTTATTTTAATCAGCACTGACATTCCCTCCGCCTCCACGCAGTGATTCCAATGCAGCTGTCCTGACGGTCACATGTTGAGAATGATTGCTCTGGGGAGCTGTGGGGGCAGAACCTGCCCCATCCCCCCAAATGCCCATTTCCTAATCCCCAGAACCTGTTAGGTCCCAATGGCAAAGAGGAATTAAGTTTACTTATAGAATTAAGGTTGCTAATCACCTGACCTTAAAATGGAAAAGTATTTTGGATTAACTGGGAAGTGCAATCACAAGAGTCCTTAAAAGTGGAAGAGGGAGGCAGAGTAAAAATCAGGAGAGGAGCTGTAATGACAGAAGGAAGGTCAGAGCAATGTGATATGAGGAGGACTCAACCCACTGTTGCTGCTTTGAAGATGGTGGAAGGGAGCCAGGAGACAAGGAATTTGGGTGGCGTCTAGAAGTGGAAAAATGAGGAAACATATTCTCCCCTAGAGTCTCCGGAAGGAACCGGCCTTGCCTACACCTTGATTTTAGCCCAGTGAAGTGCGTTTTGGACTTCTCACCTCTAGAACTGTAAAATGATAAAACTGTGTTATTTTAAGTCATTAAGTTTGTAGTAATTTGCTATAGCAGCCAAAGGAAACCAATATAGGCTGCTTAGTTTTTCTTGGCTTGAGTCAGGGCTGAGGAGCCAAGAGACCGGGCTAGCCCTGCCCACAGGGGAAGTTCACTGAGGAGCTCATTAAACCCTTGCCCTTCCCCTCTAGGTCACTGGGGTTTTCAGCGCCCCCCCCCCCCCGCTGGGGTAGTCCCACTGTGGTTCTTGCTGGTAGAACACAATATATACAGATGCGAAAAGCAGGGGTTGAACATTTGGATGGGAGGAGCAGAGGGAACAAAGAACTCATAAAGAAACTTGAAGACACAGACTGAGCAATGCAAAACTGGGATTTTAAGACCACACATATGATATTTTTTAAAAAAGGAAAAAACTAACCAAAGTATATAAGTGCTCTACTTCAAGAAAAGTAAACATGAAAACTGCAATGTAAAAGAACAAATACATTAAATGGTAATGAATCACTGGATAACTGGGTGAGTACCTGCTATAAAGACAATCTTAGACTGCCACTTGTTCTCACATATTTGATTGCATTTCTCACATATATGACTCCATCTGAAACTCTCTGGTTTCATGAGGTAGAAAGGGAGATGAGAAAATTAGTGTTCACCCAAAGAAGAAGCCTTATCCACAGCAAGTTAGTTCTTAGGGCTACATGTGTGCCTAGGTCTTGGTTTCATGTACAAGTGTTTTTGTTTTTCACTGTAGAATGCTGTGATGGATAGAAGATATAATCCTTGCCCTTAAAGAACTTATTATCACTTATTATCTCATAATTATGTAATTGTCATTGCAAAAATCAATCCCTCAAATTTGCAGAAGGGTTCATTACCAGGCTGCCCTTAAATAGTAAAGAAGACTGTTATGTTCCCTGATACCACTAAGTATTCATTTATAGGCTTTTAACTACCACACCTGACAACGAATTAGAAGTTACTGTGAATTAAAATCAATCAAAACCAAGAAAATATTTCACAGATATTATAAGTTAATGGGGAAATGAATCAAATTATAAAAATTCGTTTCAGGCACAGTTGTGCAGGACATAGCTACTATATAAATTAAAGTGCATCTGAATAGTAATTAATGAACTACTACACAATTGTGACGTATTCTGGGACACAGCTGATTTCCCCTAAGTTATCCCTTTGAGGCCATAGATACAAAGCCTGTAACGTCGGGGCCGGTTTCAAATGAATAGTGTTTTCTTAATTATGACCATGAATCCTTTCTTTGGCTTGAACTTTCTAAGTCTTGGACAAAAGTTAGAAGATGTTTAGCACATGCTTTTTCTGAAAGTAAATTATTCAAATTACAAGCAAATATTAACTAGTAATTAATTTCTAATAGCATAATAAAGAAGGAACATAATTTGGATAAACATTTTTTAAATGACAAATACCCGAGTATAGCTTTGCCCATTTCTCATAACTTTGACTACTGTCACTTACTGTTTAAATCTAACACTAGTTTTCCCTAATGGGAACAATAGAACCCTTCCAGTATTTTGGGAAGAGTCAAAGTCTGGTCACATGTCTTGCTCCTGGCCCCCTGGGATTAATGCCATATGACTAAAAGAAAACTTTTTCCAGCAGTTTATACTTTTAAAATGGCAGTAATAAACAACAAGGTCCTACTGGATAGCACAGGGAACTATAATCAATATCCTGTGATAAACCATAATGGATAAGAATTTTAAACAGAATGTGTGTATATATGTATGTATAACTGAATAACTTTGCTGTACAGCAGAAATTAATACAACACTGTAAAAGTATACTTCAATTTAAAAAAAGGCCATTAATTATAATAGATGCTTGTAAGCACTTGATATTTCCCAACAGTTCTGCTGCAAATTTTTCCATATTTTTTCATTTAACTTTCTAATAACCCAATGAGGCCAGGGCTGTTGTTCTCTCCTTACAGGAAGTGAAGGCTCAGGAAGGAAAGTCAAGTCTGTAAATCCTCACAGCTGCTCAGCAATAGGCCTGGGTTCAAATCCACGCAGGCTGACCCTGGACCCTGCTTCCTCCTCAGCACACCCACCAAGCTCCTCACCCCCCCGCCCCACGCCATAGCTTCTCATTACCTTTCATCAGGTGTGAGGCATGACAGGGACAAATGCAGCATCTCTGTGGCTTGTGACCGTTTTTCCTCAACTCTGAGGTTTTTCTTTGACAAGCCAGATTTATTCCCTCAACCTGGATATTGGTTCTGTAACTACAGGGATGAGGTTTCTTGCCATTTGTCAGTTTGGCCTCTGCCAAAGACTTGCTTTCAATTTTTAGAAAGATTGGATCTCCTCCCTTTTCTTTTTGGAATGTCTTAAAGCCATGTTTCTCACTTTTTTTTTTTTTTAAACTCCGGCTTCCTCTATCATCTGCTTTTCCCCAGCAGCCAGGAGGGTTTAGGCTAGCATTCCATTCTGTGGTTGGTATTCTTAAAAATAATAGGGAATTGGAAATGTAGGGATGATGCCTTAGTGGGCAGGACCCCATTCCTCCATGGAAATGGAATTCAATTCCTTATCATTCCACATATATTGTGTCGGGGAGCCATTAAATGCTTTGAAGAACACAAAAGCACTTTGAAGAGACCCGTGACTTTAACGTGCAACAAGACAGAGAACTGAACTACATGAATCAGCTATCAGAACACCACCTGACAATCAGAGAGTACTGTATACTTCTGAAAGCATTTTTACATACTTCATAGAACCTCAATTAACCTCAATCAACCTTATAAGACCCGTGAAGCAAGACTACTTACTGCCATATGGTGGTTCAGGAAACATTTTCAGGAAGCTTTTTGTGTCAAATCACTCCCGAAGGCAACTCTGAGCTCCAGCCTCCCTCCAAGAGGCTAACAGTGAGTGAAATGCATCTACTTGCTACACATGAATATCAACAACCTATGACCACCAGGATCCCCCCTGCACTTTAGAGCGCTGGAATGTCAGTGCTGACTAAGGCTGATGGGGTTAACGACAGACACCTGCATGGATGACTGGACTCTTAAATGCTGATGGAGAAAAGGGGCACAACCAGGAAAGGGGAGTGAGCTAAACACGTTAAGGTAACAAGAAACAGCTTATTATAAAAATTTGACCAAAAAAAACCTGTACATGCCCTATAGGATTGTCCTAATTTCCTAGAAGGATATAGAGTACTTGTAATTTTTATCTACTTTAAATGGAGGACTAAAAATAGAACTGTTCCATCAGGTAATCACAAAGATTGGTTACAGCCATGTAACTCAATTGCTCCCAACTGAAGGTGAGACTCAAGGACTCAAAAACAAGAAGTCAGGGGCTTCCAGTTTCTCCCTGATCATCAACAGACCTGTACACATATGCATCTAAGATTGTGACTTAAATATTCTAAACCCAGTTCTTGATTTCCCAGAATAAGAGAGATTTTGAATAATGAATACTCACCTGTTCCTAATTTCATTTTAACCGATGAAGTTTTATCATTGTTGCCAATCAAACTGATACCAAAGAAGCAACCAAGTACGATAGTTTGAATTTCTTTCCCTGTTGTGTTTGTTGGGGCTTGGGGGTATGGAAGTCAAATCCCTTTTCCTCTGATTTTGCATTTATGTGAGAACTCTTGGAGGGATATTCCTAGCCTCTTCCCTCCCTGCCTCACTGTCCTATAGGGAGAAGCAGTGTTTTCTTGAATCAGACCCTTGGGGATAGGAACTGCGCATGTGTAGTCTCAGCTGTCCCTCACTCTGTTTTTCCTCTTTGTGATACTAACTGCCTGCAGGAAGCATGAACACTTGTATGCTCTCAGCATATGCTTAGGGATGTGGGGCTTATCACTGTAAGGCGCTCTCTCTCTCTCTCTCTCTCTCTCTCTCTCTCTCTCTCTCTCTCCTCTTTCTGATGGTAGTGGTGGTGGAGTGGGTGTGTATTTCTCCCATTCAATTTGAGTTCACAAGTCTTGGTCTCCAGTTTTGTTGACTTACTGGATTCTGGTGAAACAGAAATCAACATTCTCTCCAACCACCCTCCTTCGCTCAGTGCCAGTGGATTTCTGCTGTGGTATTTGGCAATACTAAACACTTGGCTTGGGGAATATCCTTGTGCCTTAAGTAATTTTTCAGGAGCCGCAGACTATCTTGTTTTCTAATTTCATGTGTATGAGGCCAGTGCTATAATACTTTTAAGTGTCCCATCAACTCTTCATATTTACTAAAAAGCAATCCACTTGGATGATTTTGTGTCTAACTCTACTACTTAGTACATTAATACCTGAAGAAACGACATCCATGGAAGACAGCCAGTCTATAGCTGCTGAAGGCAGGCACAGACTGTCCATCGGTCTGGCTGAGACCAATTTTATCAAAGTTCCCATTAGCTTCCGTGTTGCTAAATCCAATGGGCAATTCCCAGTCCTCCCCCTCCAACCTCCCAGCAGCACTGGACACAATTGTTCAGTCCCTTCTCCTTGAAACAATTTCTTCACTTGGTTGGTTTTTCCCCCACCTTCCCAGATGCTTTTACTCCTTTTCCTTTGCTGGTACCCCCCTCATCTTCCTGATCTCTGTGTTGGAGTCCCCCAGGGCTTAGGTCTCGAAATTCTTCTCGTTTCTGTCCACATGCACCTTCCAGGTGATCTCATGCAGCCTCATAGTTTTAACTAAAATCTACATACTGATAATCACCAAGTTTGTATCTCCAGCTTGGTCCTTCTCCCCTGAACTCCAGACCCCTATGTTCAAATGCCTGCTCATCTATTTTTGCATGTTTAATAGGCATCTAGGACTTAGCATATACAAAACTGGCCCCTTGATCTTCTAAACCTGTCTCCTTCCCAGTCTTTCCCAGTCTCTTAATGGCGACTCCACTCTAGTTGTTCAAATCAAAAACCACGGTGTTATCTTCAACTTCTTTTTATCTCACACCCCAGACAAATTAGAAAATTCTGTTATCTGGCCCATCAAAATATACCCAGAATCTAAACTCTTCTCATTACCTCCCTTTCACCACCGAGTTTAAACACCGCAAACCATCGCCAGGAGTATTGCAATGGCCTCCTAACTGGTGTCACTGCTTCTGTCCCTAATCTCTTTCAGCCTCTTCATAGCACAGTGGCCAGAGGGGTCTGACTTACACTTTAAGTCAGATGATGTCACTTCTCTCCTCAAAATCTTCCCATGCCCCCATCGCACTGAGAGTAAATGCCCAAGTCCTTCTCTTTGGGGCCCTATGTGGTCTGGCCCCCATTTCCTCTCAGACCACCATTTCCTACCTTCCCCTCTACTCTTTCCGCTCCAGCCACTCTGGACGTCCGCTGTTGCCCAAACATCCCAGGCCCACACCTGCTGCAGGTCCTGGGCCTTTGTGCTCCCTGGGCCCGGCACAGCCTTTCTCCAAATTTCTGCCAGGCTCCTCCCTCATGTCTGTCAAGTTTTACTTAAAAGTCACCTTCTCCATGAGACCATCCCTGGCCATTCTACATAAAATCCCAAACTGCTGCTACTCCCCGTTCCCCTACTCTTTTTCCTCCTTAGCAACCATCACTAAAATGCTATATATTTATCTTATTTATGTTGTCTTAAACATAAACTCCATAAGAACATGATGTTCTTGTGTTTTGCTCACTGCTCTATCTCAAGTACCTAATACAGGGCCTGGCACATAGTAGAAGCTCGATAATTATTTGTTGAATGACTAAATGACTGTGAAGTAATTTCTCAGAAATTTCTGAAGTAATTTTAAACTTTGCTTTAATGACTGAAGCTTTGATTCCTTTAGGTTTTTCATTCGCAAGAGCAAAAGTTTCGGATTTTGAACTTTAATTCTTTGGGACTTTGATTTTGGAGTTTTAATTGATAGACTTTACATTTTCTCTGTGAAATTCACAATGTGAAAAAAGTTTATACCATACTGAAGGCATCATCACATTGTTGGCATTTCATTAATATTTATCTTAATATTGTCATTTAATCTCCCTGCCAAATTTCTGATGAGTCTATTGGACAATGTGGCATGATTAGGGATGAATTTTTCAGCTTTGAGTAACTTAATTAATGCACCATCTCTGAACTTAGCATTGACATTCATTGTTCACTCATTCAATATAGTGTTGTCTATTCCTAGGGATTCTGTGCTTTTTCCTTTAAACCACAGGTCAGTTGCAAATTGGAGAGTTGAATGGCCCTTGTGCACATTTTTCTTTTCCTCACACAGGGTTTAAAATAAAACAAAAACAGATTTCTGGTTTTGTTCAAAAAATTCAGAAGATGTAGCAGCACTGGGTCCCCTTCCTCTGGGACACTGTATCTACCTTCTTTAGAAGGGCAGACAGTCTCTCTTTTCCCACAGTCCAGCTCCAGGCATTCGATTCTGTCACCTGTCTGGCTGCTGGAAGCAATGCTGCTTGTAGATGTCAGCAACTGGCCCTGTTCTGAGTCTCTAGCTCCAGAGGGCCCTACTCTGCCCTTCTGTCGGCTGCACTCCTCCTTATAGGTCAAGGAGCACGAGAGCCGAGAGCATGTGCCCACACTGAGCTGGCACTGACCTTCTCCAAAGCCAGACTACATTCCAAGGATTCAGGATCCCAGAACGTCCCGTCCAATTTTTCCAAGCCACCAATAGGACCTATGTGAACCCTTGCCCAGGTTGGCCCTCCCAAGGGCAGACAGGCAGTACTGCTGCTATTCCCATGGGCAGACAGAGCATCCCTTGTGTATGTGCATGGAGGGGGCAGTTAAGAGGACGGAGTTTGAAAATGCAGGACTGGAGAGTTCACGTGTATCTTAGGCCTCCCAAAGGTGTTTACCTCCCAGTCCCCAGAATCTGTTAGTATGTTACCTTACATGATAAAAGGACTTTACAGACATGATGAAGTTAAGGATTTAGGATGGAAAGATTATCCTGGATTAGCTGGGTGGGCCCAATGTAATCATAAGACCTCTTATAAGAGGGGGGCAGGTGGATAAGAGTTAGTTGTAGGAAATAATGACAAGCAAGATGTTGGAATTATGAGAGAAAGGGGCCATGAGCTAAGGAATGTAGGCAGCTTCTAAAAACTAAAAAAGGTAAGGGAATGGATTATTCCTTCAAAGCCTCCAGAAGAAACGCAGCCCTGCTAAGACCTTGATTCACATTTCTGACCTTCAGAAGGGCAAGATGGTAAACTGGCCTTGTTTTAAGCCACTAGGTCTGTGGCAATTTATTACAGCAGCTACAGAAAACTAATACAGCTTGCTTGCATGGAAGGCCTCTCTTGAGAGGCCAGAAGGTGAAGGGCTGCAGGCTGAGGCTTCCATCTGTACTCTTGTCTCAGGCAGGCTCAAATATTAATTTATAACAATACAGACTCAAAAGATATTGTTTCAGTGAAAGACTTACACCAAAGTCTACACACGCAATCTAAGTTTTATGTGTCACATCTGTGCAGTGGCCAAAATGCCGGGTATTGTTAGAACAACAGTATTTGCGTAATCCATCCACTTATGTATTAGTCATGAAATTATTCAGGAGTGGGCCACAAAGAAGAATTTCATCAAATCATGATAAACCAGATGTAAGGAAGAATGATATTTTATTGGGGCTTGATTTCATGCATCTTTCTGACAAGCTTCAACCCAAATTTCCCTGTATCAAATTTCTCAAATATTTACTTGTGTTTTCTGTTCCCAGGAAACAGACACCATAATATGTTGTTCTACAGGTCAAATATTGAGGAAATTAAAAACAGAAAATAAAAACAAGCCATCGGCATGGGCACAATGCTAATTCACGAGGGTTAGGGAGTACTGAATTAATGTCCTGATTTGCTCAACTCAGACTCTGACAATTCCCCTCAATTCATACACTTAAAATTTTTTCCCCATCAGAAATATGATTGCTTCAGTGGTTTAGATCTACAGAACAATGACTCTTTTCCCAACTCACAAGAAGTGCTAGAAATGAGTGTTCAGAGGATGGGCAAAAGAAATACCTAATGAAAAAAAAAAACCATTTTCCCACAGTTTCCATTTTATCTTAGGGTATTCTCTTAAATTTTGATTTGATTGTATATATACTCACCACAAGTCACTTTGTTCACATAAAGTTTATACGAAACAAACAAACAAGGATCAAAATCACATGAAAGAATCTGCTTTTTTTCCCTCTGGTACAATAATTTAAGCTGTTATTTTGTTTGAATCATTCCAAGAGCCAGCCAAGGGCAGTGAGCTAAGCTGTCAGATGCACAGTAGCTCAGTGGCCCACACCATGTGATGAATCTTCTTCTGGAAGAAGCCAACTCACCACGGAGGCTGAGAAAGGCTTGACTTGGTCAAAGCCTTGACATCGTCTCAACAATTCTGAAAAAGTCAAGGCATACACAAAAATGGTCTTTTTTTTTTTTTCTCTGGAGGTGAAAGTCCTGGAGAACTAAGATTTTATCCATGGGTCCGCCTCTAAAGAGAACCAATTATAAAATGGAGAAGAGAAAATAAATAGGGAAAGAGGCAAGGGGACCTTCCAGGGACAACGTTCTGAGCAAAAAAGAAAAATGAAGAAGGAAAAAAGCTGTCATAAGTTACCTAAAGTACATCTGGCAGAAATTGACGTGAAAATGTAATTTCAGATGAGTGTTCTCTGAAGTCTGGAAAGAAACCAAAACCTTATAAATATCCTAGTTGAGGTTTTGGAAGAACAGTATATGAGGCTGCATGTCATGTGCTTTGAGTGCAATTTAATTCTTGGGCTTTTCCTAAATTCATCTCAGGAAGGGGTAATCAACAGCATTCTTGGTGCAGCTTGACAAAGAGTGTGCTGTCCTTTGGCTGAATCTGTTCTCTTGGATGTGTAGACCATACCTAGTCTCCTCAGAGCCTCCCAGTTCCTGTCCTCTTTTGGAAAGGATGGAAACCATATCAGCACTCCCTCTCAGAAAGCGCTATTTATTTTAAAATAGAAAAATCTGGAAAAATACAGAACAACATGGAAAATTTTCCTAATTGCCCCTTGTGCAGCTGCCTTGGCTCCTATCATACCCCTCTCCCCCACCCCCATCCCCGATTAAAATTCTGTGGTATTAGGATCATCAGCTTCTACCAGTCCAGTCCAATGCATGCTGTACCCCAACACTATGCCTCTGCCCAACACGGCTGTGACCATCTGTAGGCACTTACTTCAGCTGTGTGCCAGGGAACATGTGCCCAAACAGAGATATTTTAATCCTCTGGAATTCAGATTTTTGAAAAAAATATTTACTCTTTAAATCTGACTGACCTTTGCAGATGTGTGGGTTTGAATCAATCAGATCTGTATTATGATAAAGGCTAAGGTCTTTTCCTTTCGTTATTAAGTAGGAAAGGATGCTAGGGAAAATCTAGACTCTTTTCTAACTCCTTCTGATAGTATTAAATCTATCTTTTATGCCAAGGTCATATGTCAAGGAGAAACTAACCTGCTCAGGGCACGATATCGTTAGCAGGAAGTTTCTTGGAGAGTACAATCCCTTTGGCCCTTCAAGCTGGCCCTCTGGTGTATCTAATCAGTTCTCACACCATGAATGAGTCCAAAAGTCAAAAAGGAGGAGGATATGAGGACCTCTACAAAATCTCTAACCTTTCATTTAATACTCTGCCTCTTTGAGAAACTGCATTTCCCTCCAGTGTTTTCCCTCACCATCACCTCACCCCCATTGTTTTCCTGCTACTCTGTCTTACTCCTGTTAATTGCTCTTTCTCTCCAGCCCTTTCCTCTGCTATTCATTCCTATTTTTTAAGCCAGAAAAATACCTTTTTTTCCTCATTCCAGCTCCTTTTGGGCCTTTCCCTCAAAGAGAAAAAGCTTAGTCACTTCTGTTACTTCATTCCAAAATAAAGTGGACAGTCTCCAGTGTCTTAGAATGGGATTCCCAATATTTTCACTGATAGGAATGCCTTTTTATATACTCCCAAGCTCTAAGATCACTGGGGGAAAGACACTGAGACCCCTAGGATGCTGCCCCTCACCTTCATGGAGGGGTTTCCCAAAGTGTGGAACGCATACTGCTAGCATTCCGTGAGACCATTTTAGGCAGTGCATAGTTATGGTGGATTGGGGCTGTGTATTTGTTGTAGTGTACGTTCGAAAAAATATAGCTGGCGCATCAAATCTGCAATTTCACAGCTATCACTGCTTAAGGCAAATATAAGTTAAAATATAAAGAGAGGGTGGTTTAAAGAAAGATATTAAGTAAAAATAGTACACAGAGAATATGGATATAGTAAAAATCATGAAGATAGAACATGAATTAAAACTTGGGAAGCCATTTGACAGAAATGACTTGGAACTAGGAAGAATGGGGCATGAGGTCAGTTTCTGGCTATACTTCCTCTTTCCTTACAAAGCCCTGAGCTTGGGGCAGAGTGGGAACACAGCTGTTACCCAGGCAGAGATTCACAATTGCACACTAGGGATCAAAATATGCAGAAATTTTCCCCAATGGATAAATCAAATTCATATCCTGCTGTAAACCAAGGATAACACTGCCATTGAATTTACAATTAGAAGCATTCTGGTCCAACTCTTCCAGTTTAGAGGCTAAAAAGCCAGAAAGATTACATGACTTGGCCAGTATCTCCTTAGGTGAATAGCAGCAGAACTAGAACTCAAACCGCAAAGTTTGCTCATTCTAAATCTTTCTACTACGTTATTGCTGCTAGACGAGTCTTTCTGATGCCAACAAGTCTTATCTATTCCTGATTATATCTAGCTATATTTAAGAGAGTAGTGGGAGATAAAATCAGAGAGGTAACGTGAATGGTGGGAGGGAGACAGTGTCAGGACTTCAGGCCAGTGTGAGGACTTTGCGGGGTCCAGCTCAAAGATGGAGCTGATTGCTGTATCTCATCTAGGCAACAGAACGAGAGTAAGTGACATAAGCACTCAGAGAACAGTCACTGGGACAATCTGATACTATTGCTATAGAGTCCTCTTCTCAGAGCCTTCTTTCTTAACTTTTAATTTTAGAATAATTTTAGACACACAGAAAAGTTGCAAAGGTAATACAGAGAGTTTCCCAGCTTATCCTATTGCTAACACCATACACAGCCATGGTACATTTATCAAAACTAGGAAATTAACATTGGTACAAAATACTACTAAGTAAACTACAGGCTTTATTTGGATTTCCGCTGTTTTTCCATTATCTTGTTGCTGTTGTTCCAGGATGCAACCTAGGATACCACACTGCATCTGTCACCATATCTCCTTAGTCTCCTCTGATCTGTGACAGTTTCTGGACTTTTCCTTGTTTTTCATGACTTCGACACTTTAGAATAGGTCAAGTGTTGTGTAAATTTTCTGTCAGTTTGGGTTTGTCTGGTATTTTCTCATGATTAGGTTTAAGGAATCGGAGGAAGGATACCACCAAGGTAAAGTGCCCTTCATTTCAAGGGATAGATGCTATCAACATGACTTATCAACAAAGATATTAATGTTGACCCCTTGCTTAAGGTAGTGTCTGTGAAGTTTACTACTGAAAAGTTCCTCTCTTTTTCTTTCCATACTTTATGTGTTAGAAGTATGTCACTAAGTCCAGTCTACACCCAAAGAAAATTAAGCTCCACCTCCTGGATGGAGAAGTATCAAACAATTTGTGACAAAGGTTAAAACTACCACAGTAATTAGGAAATATTTTGGGAGAGAGACTTTGAGGCTATGCAAATATCCTTTTTCTCCTAAAATTTTGCCCATTAATCTTAGGATTCACCACTGGATCTTGCCGGCAGAAATTATTGCTGCAATGTTCTAAGGATGATTTTTTTGCCCTCGTTTCTTCTACATTTCTAGTTTGGAATTTTTCTGTAAGAAAGATTTGTTCCTTCACTCCTGTTTGTTTGTTTATTTATTTATTCCATCATTTGTTTATATCAGTATGGACACATGGATATTTATTTCATTCTTGTGGTTATAACCTATACTAATACTATCATTACTTTTTTTTTTTTTTTTTTTGGCCATTCCACGCAGCATGCAGGATCTTAGTTCCCCGACCAGGGATCAAACCCGTGCCCCCTGCAGTGGGAGTGTGGAGTTCTATAACCACTGGACCGCCAGGGAATTCCCACTTTTTTTCCCTTAAATTATAGCTTTGGCTATAGGGAGCTTTCAGGTTGACTCCTGTAACCTTTGACATGCTCTATCCTTTAAAAAATAGCACTTTCAAACTTTCTAGCACTACAAGGTGCTCCAAATTCATCTTCTATTTTCCCTGCCTCAGCTCTACAATCAGCCATTCCTACAAAGAGCCTTGGTTTCTTTGATTGGAGAATGGTATTTAGAAACCAAGATGTAGGAGCTGGGTGTGTTCACTGTTACAGGGTATCATTGCTTCTAGGCTCTCTCAATAGACAGAGCTAGAAAATACATGTATGTACATGAACCCATCAATACACACATATCAATATTAATTTCTGTATCTATCTGCATGTGAATATAAAATATGTATATATATGTGTGTATATGAGTCTATATATGTGTGTGATATATATACTTGCATCTACATATATGTATTTGTATAAATATACATACATATCTGTCTACCTATCTATCAGTATAAACGTAAGATTATACCGATATCCTGAGATACTACTCAGCTACTTTGAATCAGCTCGCCTAATATTGACACACAGTGTCATCTTAAAGCCTCCACCTTGCATCTAAAATCCTAGTGAGAACAAATAAATAAAATCCTAGTCAGCAACTCTTATGGGTTGAATTGTGTCTCCTCAAAAAGACATGTTGAAGTCCTAACCCTCAGTACCTCAGAATGACCTGATTTGAAAATAGGGTAGTTGCAGATTTTATTAGTTAAGATGAAGTCATACTGGAGTAGGATGAATCCTTAATCCAATATGACTGGAGTCCTTATAAGAAGAGGAGAAGGCAAACACACAAAAGGAAGACTGCCATGTGAAGACAGAAGTAGAGATTGCAGTTATGCTGCCAAGTACCTGGTACTTGGGGCTACCAAAAGCTGAAAGAGACAGGAAGATTCTTCCCTAGAGCCTCTGGAAGGAACGTGGTCCTGCCAACAACTTGACTGCAAACTTCTAGTCTCCAGAACTATGAGAGAATAACTTTCTGTTGTTTTAAGCCACCCAGTTTTTGATACTTTGTTATGGCAGTTCTAGGAAACTAATACAGCACCTATCAAGTTGATACTGTTTTTACCCTGTATAACATGATAATACAGAAATTATCCACTTTACTCCTAAAGCTACCTCAGTTGCATCACATTTAAGACTGTCTGCATCCCACCTAGATGTCTGTCATTGGTGGCAAAGATGGTATCTTATTTTTTGTTATATCCCTACCACCTGGTGCAGTGCCAGGTACAGAGTAGGTACTCACTAAATGTTTGTTGATTTGAATACCTACAGGCCTTCTCTGTCAACCCATTAGGCTAGCCAGGAGGTCTCCTTTCCAAGATGTTTTTTTTTTTGCCTTCAAGTTCTGCTAGGTGAAGTTCATTTGTCCATCCTTTCTTCTTCCCTTCCTTCCTTCCTTCACTCCTCCCTCGAACAAATATTCATTGGACACATACATGTGCATTGCATAGTTCTAAACACTAGATACATAGCAGTGAACAAAAGAGACAAAAATCCTTGCCATCTTGAAGACTTACATTCTAATGGGGGAGAAGGATCTAGGATCTGAAATTGCAAATCACCTTATGTCTAAATGACATAAGTAGCAGGACAGGATAACAATGTATTTTGGGAATGGTTTCCATGGGTTATTTGGCCAGCTGTGGTCTGGTGGCCTCCTTTCCAACAACCAAAGGCCCCAGCTGAACAGCTGCACTGTTCTTATCCAATTTTTAAATTCCTCTCCTTCCCTAAGTGGAAGAGTGAAGGGGGGATATAATAAGGGGAAAAACCAAACTGTCCAGGAAGAGAGTTGAGAAGACAGAATGGGAATAATAATTCTCCTACAATGCATTTTAAAGCCAACCCTTCCTGAGCTGTGCCAGGCTAATTACCTTACCTGTTGTTAATATCTTTATTGTTATTAAATCATTATGTTGACAACATAACTGCATAATAATAATGGCTACCCAGTACTGAGAGTTTGCTATGTGCCAGGAAGTGGTCTAGACACTAACCAATTTGATCCCACTCACTCCTTCTGAGACAAGTACTATTATTTTTCATTTCACAGATGAAGAGCTGGATGCTTAGAGAGGTAAAGTCATTTGCTCCAAATCCCACAGTTAGTAAATGGCAGAGTCCAGACACAGATGTCAGTATGTTGGACTCCAAAGTCCTGGCTCTTCCCCTGTTCTCAGGGAACACCCCACACACCTCCCCAAAAGAAGACATTAGCTGGCTAGGCCTGCCCAGCCTGTACAGCCTTCAAACAGGATTTCCTTCCACAAAAATGTTCTTCTCAACAATGGACCCTCTTGCTGCCCCTGTCCCTTTTATCACTTCACTGTGAGTGTTTTTTTCTAGCCCCACTGCCCCAGTGCTCTGTCTCCCCTGGTTACTGGCCTAACAGATATCTGGTGTGATATTTGCTGGATTTCCAGTGGTCATGGTCTCCCTATCTTTCCCAGCACCTCTCAGCCTTTTAATTCTCTCCTCATTATTTAAGTCAGCACGGAGCAATTTTTAAGACGTCCAATTACAAGTGCATAGAAGGAACTGGGTCCATAATTAATTAGTTATTCCAGGACACAACAAAGCAAAAGCAAAGCCAAGAGTGTGGAAAGCCCTGAAAAGTGAAACTGCAGGAGGAAAATTTACACATTCCAGGACCCTTCCCCAAGAGGGACAAAGAATCGAACAATATGGTCACTCAGATTCCAAGCTTCTCCACCTATCTTGGGATTGAACAGACATTAATCATTGGATGACAATCCCAAGTGGAACATCTCCCCCCCCCCAGGATGAACAGCTGCCTCTGTTTTAGGGGTGAACTGATTCTTTCCCCATTGTTTTCATGCAGGAAGGTTAGCGTCTCTTTTCTCCCACAATTGTTCAATCCACTGCAGAGACAGTCTTTCCTTTAAGATGGCTCCAACCCCTGGGATTTCTTGCTCTTCATCAGAGCGGAAGTCAAGTTAGAACACCATAATTTAAGACACCAAGCTAGGATGACTTTGGAGGCAGAGAAAGAAAAGATAGTAAAAGAATGCCAGGATTCTCCAATGTATAGTTACTATTTTAATTTGGAGAAGAAAGGAGGGCTTAGGTAGAAGTGCATCCAGATCAAATTCTCCCCAGAGACAAACTTGTTCTCCAATACGCATGATAAAGGGTAAATGACAGGGGAGTGCTAGCACTGTTATTAGTGAAACTATTAAATTTTCATTAGGAGGAAATAGGGATTATGTTCGTTTTTAGTTATTATGGACTCTATCAGCGCCTGAAAGATCAGAGCCAACAAAACAAGAAGTCTGAAGAATATTACAGCAAGTTCCCACATCTTACAGGGGTGCTATCGCTACCGTCACATACTTGCCAGCAGTGAAAATCAGGAGCCTTATATAGAACATTAGAGTTGTAGGAATCTTTTACTACTCTTTCTTACCTGCAGCCTAATTTCTTTTTGGTTCTACACTGGGCTAATGCCAGCTTTCAGGGCTGATCTCTGTACTTATGGGAATATACCTAAACCTACACCCACCAAGCCACAGTCTAAGCACTTTGCTAATACCATGACAATGGATACAAGCAATGTTAGTTGGAAAGGAAAATAAAAATACCTGCCAGGACGTTTATAAGACATACTACTTGCTTTTGCTGTTCCTGCTCAAAAGAGTAAATACTATGATGCATGTTGCTAAGCAATGTTGCATTTTCAGTCCTCAATAACTCCATTAGTAACAAAGGATGCCTTACTTCTGTGATAATCAGCCTCAGCAACCATGGCTTCCAACGCAAGGCAAAAGTGATTACTGCAAATATTTATCCTTCTGATTCAAAGATAACACTTTTTAGGGATCCTGTGTGAGAGTGACTGACTCTGCAGGACAGTCCCAGATCTTATATTGATGACAACCCTTTGGTTTACAGATGCTGGAAAGTTTCTCAGAGTAAACTGTCAACTAATAGCTTCTCACCCTTTTCCCCCAGTTACCCAGCATTCTCTAGTTACCCATCATTCATAGTCATCTAATATTCCCCAGTTACTCAGCATTTCTCAGCTATGAAGTATTAGGCAGAGACAGTCTGCAAGAAAATAACGTCTTCAGCAGGATTCTACCAATGGAATCTCTACTTATAGGAGCAATGCAGCAAAAGACACTACTCTATGAAAGTTAAAACACAGAATCTGGAGCCAGACTCCCTGAGGTGAATCTCAACTACACAGTTTCTTATTGAAGTGACTTTGGCAAATTAATGTCTTCATGCCTCTGTTTTCTCACCTGCTATTGCAATGATTAGATAAGCTGATGTGTGTAAAGTGCTTAGAACGGTGCCTCCTTCTGGAACATTCTAGGTCTGAGGCAGAGCTATAAAAGTGTTTGTGAGTCTTCAAACACCTCCCCAATCAAAACAAGTAAATTCCACAATTTGTGAAGGAGGGAAAAGCTGACTCCAGAATGCACCTTACGATCTGTATTTACTGCTTTTATGTTTCAGAGGAAGAAGCTAGAAATTGCCAAAAGTTGAATTCCTATAACATCAGACTGTGACAATTATGGTTCTGGTCATATGCCATATGTTTCCCAGAAATAACAAATGTTCCATGGAAAAGTAAGTGGCCAATAATGGTGAGAAAAACATATAGTAAATGTTCTTGTTTTTCTTGGCTGTCAATTTTAATATAATGAAATAGTCAAAGAAAAACATGAACATTCAACAGCAACTACTTCTTACCACTTCAGAAAGACACTCTTGAACTACTAAAAGTTAGAAATCTATGTTCAGATAGCACTGTCAAGTATTCTGAATCTCTTACATTTTAAATTTTGAAAAATGTTACTCAAATTCCAGGTGTTTTCCCCAGTAGAAATTACAGTGGTAGATGTTAAACTAACTCCATGTGATTCTCATTTTCAAAAATACAATTTTGGACTGCTTAAGAGTTTCAATGTATCCCCCCCTTGAGCTGCATAAAAGAAAGCCATTTTGGTTTCAAATATAGTTTTGTTTCTGTGGGGGTTTTTTTCTATGAGGAATAGATTTCTCTTAGACAATTTCTCAATATTGCTATTTAACAGGCAAAGTGTTTTAGATTTCTTTTAAGCTCCATTTAGTTTACTTAAATGAAGTTGAATACAGTGAGTTTCTGCAACTATTTAGGGAAAGAAAATTAAATTATTGATTAAGTGAGCTTCATTTATAAAGCCTATACCAGCACTAGCAGGCTGGGCGTTTCATTTCAGTAGATTTTTTACTAAAGAACATGTGTTTTAAAAATAAAAGTCTGATATTCTCATTCATACAGGTTAGGCATGATAATCCTATAGGTGCTAAAAAGTGATCACGATCTGATCCAAGCTACTTTGGTGCTTTCAAGTGCTGTTATCTGTAATATGATACTTCTACGTGGAATAAGTGTGCTTACTATGGGACAGGCAATGCCAGGTGCTAGAATTATAATGATGAAAAAGCAGACCTGGGCCCTGTCCTCGTAGAGCTTACAGTCTTGGGCAGAGCTACCTAAAGTGTGGTCTGTGGACCAGCAGCACCTCATGAACTATCCTTATCAGCAACAGCGCAAGTACAGAGATCGCGAGTAATTGTTCAGACAGTTTTACAGCATTGGACACAGCTGCACTACTCAAATGTGTGATCAAGTGGACTTGGCTCACTGAATGGGGTTTAGACCAGATCAGATATGCGAATTTCACAGGGCGAGATCTAAGTACTGGTCATAGACAGGAAGATACATATTGTCCTGTAATAAACTGGAAATTAAAAAAAATTCTAGTCCTTCTCATAGGTAGTTTGAGGAACACTAGTGTAGTGCTTTCCAAACATTATAGGAGAGAGAGATTAATTCCAACTGAGAAAATTTGGGAAAATTTCATGGAAGAAATCGTTCTTAAGCATGGATTGGAATCTAAGGGGTAGAGATCGTAGCATGAGAGCACTATAAAGGCAGAAAAATGCAAGGATGCCCTGGGCAACCTAGTTCATTGCAGCTGGAGTGTGATATGGAGACAGGGGCAAATGGAGGTAAAGGAGATACCTCTGAAGAGATCGATTGCAGCCCAGTTAGTAGAGGGCTTTAAGTGCCATGAAAAAGAATTAGAACTTTATTTTTGAGACAACTGGAAGTTCTTAAATATTCCTGAACGTAATAGTGACATGAAAGAAGGCTCTATTTAACAAAATAACATTGGTCTCATTTGAGCTATATAAAACACTTTGAGTCAAGAGGCCTTTAGGTGAAGTAAATAATAACAGTAAAAGGAATTTAAAATCTCTCTCTTAATGGTATCATATATTAGTCATACGTCTAAGTGAATTTATGTAATCTTAAGTCTTCCCAGGCACCACAGCATAGTAAAATACCACTTTAGAAGACTTAATCATGTACGATTAAAGTGATTTTGAAATGCCATTTCTTAGCTTAACAGTGACAGAGAAAACACACATTCTTCCCGTTTTCAGAAACTTTGAGTAAACCACTGATATTAAGGGAACATTAAACCAATATACTATTGTAATAACTTACACTAAAATGTCAAGTACCATCATCAAAGGATACAAGGGTAGCACTTTTTTCTCTCTGCTGTTTTCGGCTTCCTATAAAACTAGAAATGAACTTGCTGAATGTGCCTCATTCAAGTTTTTATGTGTCACCAAAAGGCTATTAATTCTTGCAGCTGACTGAGTAGGAGTCTTTTGTGGCATTAAGATTCCCATAAATGTATCTTTAAAAAAATAGTTGGGGCTTCCCTGGTGGCGCAGTGGTTGAGAGTCCGCCTGCCGATGCAGGGGACACGGGTTCGTGCCCCAGTCCGGGAAGATCCCACATGCGGAGCGGCTGGGCATGTGAGCCATGGCCGCTGAGCCTGCGCGTCCGGAGCCTGTGCTCCGCAACGGGAGAGGCCACAACGGTGAGAGGCCCGCGTACCACAAAAAAAAAAAAAAAAATAGTTGAGCCACTAAGTAAGTTTTAAACTTTGAGGATAAAATTTTGTCAGGCTTTAACAAATAAAACAAGGTCCTTAAAGTGTAAACCACCCCCCCCACCTCCCTCCCTGCCTCCCCCCAAAAAACATATTACCGTGTCAGGATTTCACACATTTGGCTGAATAAAAATCTAATTCTGGTTTCATAACATTATTTTTAATTGTGATGTAAGAACTATAGAATTAGAAAGATACCATCTTGTTAAACTGAAAGCTATGCGTTTAGAGTTGGACACGTCTGCAACACAACAACAACACAAAAGCTAATGCAGCATGGTGAGTCCGTGATTATGATAGACTAAAGAAATGGCTCTCAACTGAGAATGATTTGGCCCCTTCCAGAAGACATCTGGCAATGTCTAGAGATGGCTGTCAGAACTGGGGGGATACTACTGGTACCAGGTTGCCACTAAACATCCTACACTGCATAGGACAGCCCTTCACAACAAAATTATATGGTCCAAAATGTTAACAGTGCTGCAGTTAAGAAATCCTGCACTAAAGGATCACACTAGCAACATTTCTATTATTCCTCTTGGATTATATAGAAATAATCACTTTGATTTATGCAATCTAGAAATCAGAAGCAAGGAAGTTCCTGAAGATTAAAACAGATAATTATTATGCCTCTCTTTGATACAATGAACTACTTTCTGATTTTTGCAAACAAGACCTGAAGGTGACCCTCACAGGTGCTCTGGTTTATTAATTCCATCTATGGTAATAATTTATATGCAGATACAAAACACTGTCACCAGGAAATCTTCAAGCAGAAAAGACAGGCATGACTGAAAACTCAAACAAGGTTCCAGATAAGTACTATTTTCTGACTGTAAGTCACTGATGATTTTAAGATGCGCCATCAATTAAATAAGAGCTTTGGGGAATGTGACAAAGAAACATCTCTCCTTAAATGTGTACATTGATTGTAAAATGTGAACCTTTTATAGAGATGGTAAATGTGCAAAATCTATAAAGTATTTTAAGTATATAATAAGATGTTTTAAGCTCTTTTTATAAAAAGAAATAGCAAGACTCTGGAATACTCTCCCTCTGAGATCCTTTTCCATCAGTGTTAGCCTCAGTTATTTTCATTTTTTCCATCGCTCCCCTCCTCCTGCCCCCACCACTCCAGGAAGAGCTGGTAAGGTGCTGGTGAGCAGCGGCCTCACTAGCTCCTCAGAAACAAGAACAAATGCAAATCTCTTAGCTTCCCTCTCTTATCTTATTCTCTTGGAATTTCTCCAAAGTCTTTGACTGTGAATTGAGTACTGTGAAGAACACCTGTGCTGAGCATGGTCCTAGATCTGCTAAAGGATATAACTCTATTTAACCAAACAGAGGAATAACCATACATAGATGCAATATGATATACATTTGAAATTATTTTTAAAATTCCATCGAAAGACCACTTAACACCATTTATTCATAAACAAAAATTTACTATAAAACCTATATATTTGCTGCTTGTTCCACTAGAATTTAAGATCCATGTGAACAGGGATTTTTTTCTTGGGTTTACTGGCTGAATGGCTGAATGAATGAATGAATACCGTATCTCCCAAACAGCAGAGTCATTATACAATTGCAAACTCCTTTTATTTTCACAATAATGACAGGAGACGACAGGACTAACTCCATGTTATTAACTACTCATGTTCATTCGTTCATTCATTCATTCTCTACTAAGTCTTTCACGATCTGCCCCTGCCACCTCTCTAGCTTTTCCTGCCCCACCCCGTTCTCCAGCGACACTGGCCTTGGTTCAGTTCCCAGTAAGCTCCAAGCTCCCTTCTACCTCAGGGCCTCTGCCCAGAACATTCTCCTCCCCATTCCCAACCTCTTCAGATTTCTTCAGGGAAGTCTTCCCTGATCACCACTTAGACTAGATGTAGGTAGTGCCTGTATTTTATAGTCTTGGTTTCCCATTTTTCTTTGGTTTTTTTTCCCCCCATCATAGTATTGATCACATTTGTAAAATCTATTTGTGGAATTATTTGATAAACATCTTCCCTACACCCCACACTCAACTGTAGACAGAAACCATCCCTGCCTTGTTCCCCATTAAAATCCCCATCATTTAACACAGTGCCTGTCATACAGCAAGCACTCAATAAGTATTTATTGAATGAGTAAATGAATTAGGTTTCTAGGAACATGATCTATTATTAAATATATGAGTCCATGTTACACTATATCATTCTCCACTAGGGCTCAAGTTAGTAGGTGCTTAATCAATACTTTTTGGTTAATTGGAATCATCAGTTATCTACTACAAACTGCATTCTCCTAAGTCTACATGACACTAAAAGAACTTGTTGCAAAATTGCTGAGAAGTCAACTACTCTCTTTCTCTTCTTTTTTCTACAAACTAACAAAAGAGCAGGTTTTTTCCCATTGAATTTATTAGCTGTTTTGGCGTTGAGAACGAGACTGAGTGAAAAATCGTTGTCAGGGAATCAATTATTTGAATTATTTGTCTCTACTTGAAAACATCTGGAAGGATACTTTAATTATCCTTTAGATATATGGTGTCTTGTGTTCTCAGCCTCTGAGATAATCTCTCCCAATTACTACTCCTGAACGAAAGGTATGCTATTGACAAAGTAGGTTTTTTTGATAGAGGAGAATTTCTGAGACATTGAAATTAAAGAGTAGTAAGCTCCTAGGCTAAGAGGATTAAAATAGCATTTTTTTAAAAGAACAAGGAAAGAGGTCTTTAGTGCAGAAAACCGTAGCAAAAATATAATTCCATGTAATATCATGTAACTGAGAAGCTAGTCACATAGGAAGCGTTGGGGGAAGAGTATGGATCTCTTGGGGATCCAGACAAAATAATTCTAGCCTAAGGGAGCTAAAGAGAGATACCCAGACAACAGGAAATCAGAAATGACTGTAAACCTAGAGTCTATTCATATACTTTACTTTAAAATAGCTTCTTTACATATATCTTTCCTATCTATTGTCAGGAACTCTGTCACTAGGTAATTTTTACAAGAGTGTCTGGAATTCTTGAGCAAAATTCCAAAAGCCCAGGAAATTGGGGCAGTGTTTGCTAACTTAGGCCATTCCTTTGGAAAGCCCCAGTTAGACAGTTTAGCCTCTGTTTAAGGGGTCGTCCTCGTCTCTGCCTTGCCCATTCCTCTCTCGAGGCAACAGTAGTTGAGCAGAAAGTGGCTCCTTCACTGCCTCAAGAGCTGTTTGGTCAATTTCTTATTCAAATCGTCCTCCTTTGGGTCTGGCAGATGCCTCAAATTTGCAGCACAAACTCCTGTAGCCTCCCCTTGCTCTGCATAAAGCAGAGATGAAGTACAGTATATTTGGGACTCACTCAAGAAGGGAATCTGCAGTGAGGAATCACCTGTCCCTGAGATCACAGATACAGAAGAGAAACTTGGATGCTTGAGGAGGGGCAGAAACAACCAGCCAACAGCAGATATAATGATTCTCTACACCTCACGTCAAGGGGAAGGGTTCTTATGTTGGATCATAGTCATGCTTTACTGTCTTTGGGGATAAGAATGCACATTTTTCTATTATCCTTTAGTTCGATATCAGAAAGATCCAAGGAACTAATGCAATGGCTACTATCATGTTTAGGGTTGAGATCCATAAGTACTTCAAAATATCTCAAGCTGCCTGATCACTGCCAACTTAAATGCACAATTCTTTCTTGGGCTCCAGGAGAAATGCACTGGGGTTGAGGCTTAGTTATCAATGTCATGAGGAAAAAAAAAAAAAGATTTTGGTTAGCTTGACTTCAAATATTTTATTACTCTCCTCTAGATCTCATTAAAAGAACTGGCCTATCCAATTTGGAATAAAGGCTTTTCACTTTCACTTTCACAATACATCCAGATGAGCCATGTTGCTCACCTAATAATTAAACCATAGAGACTTAATGGGGATGAAGGAAATGGGATGAAAAAGAGCTAAGTACATTTAAGTTTCATTTTATATTCACTTATCTCCCTTCCCTGCAATATCAGCAAAATACAAACTAAAGCTTTGTTCTGGCCCACATTTACTTTAATATTTTTGCCATTTTTTCCTCATATAAAACTATTTGGCCAAGTAAATATTCAGGCCTTATTTACAAACAGTCACAAAAAGTATTACCAGGGCTTAAGCGATATTATCTTGCCTACAAATCTTGGCTGACTCTCATCTAGGGCCATTAGCATATTTTGAAAAATTTCCAAGAAATTCATAAATCAGCAGATTTCCCTTCCTGAAAAGCCAATTTCCTAAACATTCAATGAGATGGCTTTTGAGACCCACAGCAACAAAGTAGGAAAGTAATAATGTTCCTATCTTAACAGTAAATTCACTACTGCGGGTGCTGCTGCCCTCATTAGAATTTCAAAAGAATCTTTTCTGAATTAGAAAACATTCCATCTACTTGCTGCACAATATCCTCTTCAATTTTCCATACCAAATGAGTAGATTTGGAAAGTAAGGAGGGGCACATAGTTATTGCCTTTTTTCCAGGAGGCAAGTCAGGTTTTTACTTCTTTATAACTTCTCCTACATTTTTTTAAGTAAATTTCCTTAGCCTTCTATTTAATCAGAGGCACCACAGAAGAGAAAAGAATTTTTACAAAAGTAGAATGGTGGCATAGTTTTCTTTTTGGTAACATACAAATTCATCTACAGTTAAAAATGGAAATGTATACTTCACAACAAAGTTTTCATGGCAGATATAAATTACCATTTTCTATTTAACAAATACCAAAAACATATAAACACACAACAACTTAACTAGGATGCAACATCTTTGCATTCTGAATCATAATTTACACAATTTAAAACCCAGGCATTTGAGAGGTTAAAAAAGTAACTCACGATACGCAGTCACGCAGCGCCTCGGATCTCAGAGCCTTCTGCAGTTATCACGACAGATTTTATCACCCGCAGTTCTCTGGCCCTGCGACTGAAATCACTCATAATTAATGAATAACTTACTTGAATACTTGACAGCTCAGTAAGCGGTTTATGTAAGGCCGTTACTTTTATTTCTTCTGTAGTTGCCTTTGCAAACAGGAAACAGGAAACACACCTACAAGAACACTGACATATCTCAGCCTAATTGGTCTTTGCCTCAAAGTACTCAGGGGTAAATCTTGTACTGCAGGGGTGATAAATACAGTCCCTAAAAGAGCAACACTCAGGTCCTGGCATGTCAAAGTTTAAAATCCTTTAGACAGATGCCATGCAGGAAATGTATTACAAGCTTTCTTAGTAATATTCAGGCCTTATGGCCTTAATCCTGGAAGGACTATAAATTTCAGAATATATATTTATATATATATATTATACTTATAAATATGTATATACATATGTGTGTATATATAAACATAAACACATAATATGCTAAGTAATATATTATATAAAATATATACATTATTTAAAATAATAAACATTAAAATAATATATATAATTTTTTCCTGGAATAGATGTGGAAACTATCATTCAGGAATCTTTTGGCTACAAATAACAGAAAACCCAACTCAAACTCACTTAAACAAATAAATAACAAGACATGGAAATATTTTGGTTCATTGAGCTGGGGAAGAAAAACCTGGATGTAGGGTTGGTTTCTGGAAAACAGGGGTTCACTATGTATATCATTTGACTCTCTGCAATTCTCTTAGCATGGCATTCTCTGTAGATTGACTTCATCTTGTGGCTGCCTTTCCTCATGGTGCAAAAATATAGCTTCAGCAGTTTAAGACCACACATCCATCTCCCAAGAGTGTAGTGTTAGCATGCTGCCAGTCTCAAGCTCTGAAGTCATTCTGACTGCCCATCACTGAATGTCACGATACTTTGCTGAATGACTTTAATCTAGCCTTATCCTTAGAGGAGAGGGTAAGGAAGGACACTCCAAAGAAAAATCACATGGAAAGGCATTCAGATTACTAAGAGGAAGAGAAAAGGAGGAAAGGAGTATTGGAGGAAATCAACAAATGTCCACTACAACAATGTTCGGCAATAATCTGAATCTGAAGACTGGTGTTTGAGGATGTGTATCTATGAAAACACTGGATCTTGGTCTATCCAAAGATGTCCGAAAGAGAATGAGCTGAGGTTTAAGAGATATTGATTACCCAAGTCTTTGCATTTAGTAAGACTTTCTATTAATAGTAGTAATAGTAGGTTTGCTCTCTGAGAAAATAGTTCAGAATGTTTCCACTTTGTTTATGAAACATTTTATAATGTATGAAATGCTCTTGCATGTGATCTTCCATTTTGTTATCCAAACAACCCTGCTAGGGGGATAGGCAATCCTGGCAGGAGCTTAGAGAGCGGGGCAGACACTGCTGGTTAACTATCCAACACCCAGTCTACCCTCTGTCCTAACTGAACCTTGATTTTGCTCAGGGCAGCAATTTGCCCTGTTTAAACTACAGCTAAGGATGGGCAGGTGGAACAGTTTGGGCCTTGGAGATGTAAGCTGGAGGTGCTAGGTAGAGCTCCTGGAAAAGCTCTTTTAAAAGGCTCTGGCATTTGCTTTTTGCTCTTTGCCCTTCCTGTTCCTATGCCTGAAACTGAGCAGAGACTTGCCAACAGAAAGCGCCGCTGGAAGCAGTGCCAGGACAGGAAAATGTGAACTGTAATTGACCAACTGCTGGAGTCTCCCTGGGGACAACTCTGAGAGTTAAACACTCCAGGGGGACACAGTCACTGTGGGGGGGTCCTTACAATACTGTGAGATTTACTTCCCGGAGCTCTACCAGATGTCCACAGTAAATACCAGAGAAAAATCCCCTCAGGCTTCTGGAAGGGGGAGGGGAAAATGAACATTTTTTGATATGCCATAACACTCTGTTCTTGCCCTCAGGGGAAACTAGTTAACCAGAGCCTAACCTGCTAGAATATCCTCAGAGCCTAACTGACCTGGGGAAGGGAAATACTCAGCTCTAGACTCCTCTAGGCTTCCACTGTGGGAGAAGGGAACTGCTCAACTGCAGCCCACTCTAGCCATCCTGTCCCACCTAAGCGAGGAGAAAAAAACTGAGAAATACTTGTGAACTTGGCAGTCCAAAGGCACAGGCTCACCAAAAGACTGAGACCTAATTGTAGGATGCATAGAACGCTTCTTTTCCCTGAAAACTCGCTACCACATTCCTAAAGATCTATTTACAGCAGTTCCTTTTACCTGGTACATCATGTCTGGCTATCAAGAAAAAAATTATAAGGCATACCAAAAGAAAAGAAAAGGCCACACAATTTTTAGAGACAGAGCGTCAGAACCAGCATGGCAGGGAAGTTGGAACTGAAAGATAACAGAGCTCTCACAAAGGTTGGAATAATTTACTGAGCCAAAAGTCAAGGAGGAGCCATACCTAAAGATCAATTCCAGAGGGATTAAGGACTTAGCTGAAAAAGCAAAATGTTAAACCTTGTAGAAGAAAATATAGGATAACATCTTTCTGACCTCCAAATGGGAAGAGTTCTTAAGGCTAAGTCCAAAAGTGCTAATCACAAAAGGAAAGATTGATAAATTTGCCTACTCTACTATTAAGTTCTTCTGTTTATCGCAAGGTACAATAAAGAAAGAAGACATGCCAATATCTGAGACAAGTTTGCAACCTGTGAAATCAGCAAAAGACCAGTATTCAGATTATATAAAGAAATGTTACAAATCAGTAAGAAAAAGACAACACAATAGAAAAATGAGCAACAGATCTGACACCTCCCAGAGAAGAAAAATATGAATGGTGAACAGTTTTCTTTCTTCCTTTCTGATCTGCCTTTAATTTTCTCTTCTTACTTTATTGCATTGTGTAGAACTTCCAGTTCTATGTTGAATAGGAGTTGTGAAAGAGGACATCCTTTGCCTGCTCCTGATCTCATGAGGAAAGGATTTAGTTTTTCACTGTTAAGTACGCCACAACTACTAAGACCACCTGCCACAACTACCGAAGCCCGTGCACCCAGAGCCCATGCTCTGCAACAAGAGAAGCCACCGCAATGAGAAGCCCTCACACCACAATGAAGAGTAGATCCTGCTCGCCACAACTAGAGAAAAGCCCGCACGCAGCAATGAAGACCCAACACAGCCAAAAATAAATAAATAAAATAAATAAATTTATTAAAAAAAGAAAACTAAGTCCTTTGATAATCTAAATCAGGGGTCTGCTACAGGCTAGATAATAAACATTTTCAGCTTTGCAGACCATACAGTCTCTGCTGCAACTACTCAGTTCTGCTGTTGTGTCACCAAGGCAGCCTAGATGACACAAAAACAAATGAGCAGGCCTATGTGCCAATAAAACTTTACCTACAAAAACAGGCAGTCAGTGTGCAAGTCATTGTTTGCCAACCCCCAACCTAAATCAAGCTTCTGGTGAACAACTGGCTTCATATTTTCTTTCCAAACTCTTGTCTTTCATTGTGGTCACTTGATTAGAAAGGATACCAGAATTTCATTTGATATGGTCTTTTCTTTTTTCACAAGGTTATAATTAAACCAAATTCAGGACCCCAAGTGGATGAGGGGAAATCGGAGTGGGTACTGAAAGCTCTCCCTGGGACTTTCCCCCCAAGCCCTGTGGACACCACCCCAGGGTGGGGGCAGGGCAAGGCCAATGGAGTGAGGAGCTCACTCTCTTTGGGCACAAATTTTAACGGGGGGCACCAAAAAACTCAGTAATCAAAGTAAATATATTAATGCAATACTTTAGAAAGTCAACATTGTTTTGAATTGACGTCTTGTTTGTCATAGGTATTTTTGCATTTTGATTTTGAAAAAAAAATATTGCATTAAACGTTATTTTATGGAGTTTTATGGTGCCTTCTTTAATTCTGTGACAAAGCGAGTGCCCTAGTCACCTCCCTCCCCATTCCTTAGAACCAGCCCCATGTCACCCTATGGGTGCGTTATCAGCACCCACTGCCTTTCAGAGGATGATGTACACCTTTTTAATGTTACCTTTGGACTAGATCATTCCTCTGGGCTGCTTTGATACCATTTCGGTTACCGGACCTGCCTCATACACAGACAGATTTGAAGCATGTGGAAACTCTTGTACCTGAATGTCTAGAGTCACTTCTTGAGGGACATGTTAAGGTGAAAAGGAAACTAACATTTTATAAAATACACACTAAGTCCCAAGTGACACTAGGGTAAGGGACTTTCTAACCATCATTGCTCATGACAAGCCAATGAGATTTTGTATACGTTCTTTTGGATGAATGAGGAAATGGAGGCTCAATAAACGAGGATTACAGAAAATATTAAAGCCAGGTGGAAGCTTCCTGCTACAACTCATTACCTATCAAAAAGCTAACACTGTGGACATAGGTAAGGCACCTTTTTGCCTCTCTCCCTAACATTTGCACAGAACCTCTCTCATGCATAAAGAGCGTTCCAGTGCTTCATCTTATTTGAGCTTCATGATAAACCTGGGAAGTAAAAGTCTCATATGTAAGACATGCTAGCATGGACTCATCAATTCTATTATATGGATGAGGACATACTCAGAAAGGTTAAGAAACATAGCCCAACGTCACCAGCTAATGAGTGGCAAAACTGGAATTATAAACCTAGGTCATCTGAGGTCTGGTGAGTTGTGCTTTTCATCATATCCTTCCCACCCTGGAGGAGCACCCCCAGCATAGGTATCTTTGACCCAGTACCACTCATGTTCATATCACAGAGAGTTCCCAAAAGGAATAATATCTGGGACTAGAAATTCTGATAGAAGGAAACTAGCACATAAGGGAAGGATCCTGAAGTATTGAGTGCTATCTACCCTGATAAGGAAGACCTGAGGTAAACAGGGGGTTAAGGGAGTGGAGGGAGTGTTAGGAACCCCTGGAAGGATGGAGGCATGATGAGGCTCAGAAGGACAAGGCCGACCTTGGCCTGCTTCACCCCTTTGCCAAGGGTCATCCTCTTGGTGCCAAGATTCATTGTAATTGTAATTAAAGCAATTGTAATCCATCAATGCAACTTCTGCTCAAACCCCCCAATCTTTCTGAAGATGTGGTACATATATACAATGGAATATTACTCAGCCATTAAAAAGAATAAAATAATGCCATTTGCAGTAACATGGATGGACCCAGAGATTGTCATACTGAGTGAAGTAAGCCAGACAGAGAAAGAGAAATATTGTATGATATCGCTTATATACAGAATCTAAAAAAAAAAAAAGATACAAATGAACTTATTTACAAAACAGAAACAGTCTCACGGCCTTAGAGAACGAAATTATGGTTACTTATGGTTATGGGGAGGTGGCGGGGGGACGGGGGGAAGGCAGGGAGGGATGCTTAGGGAGTTTGGGATTGGCATGTACACACTGCTATATTTAAAACGGATAACCAACAAGACCTACTGTATGGCACAGGGAACTCTGCTCAATATTCTGTAACAACCTAATTGGGAAAAGAATTTGAAAAAGAATAGATACATGTGTGTGTATAACTGAATCACTTTGTCGTACACCTGAAACTAACACAACATTGCTAATCAACTTTTATTTTTACTTTCTATAAAATAAAAAGTTAAAAAAAAAGCAAAAGAGCAATTTCCAGCGTCCATTTGCCACAGGTGCCACCAAGATTTTGTGATCAGAAGGAACACCATCCGAACACAGGGCACAGAGGAGACCACTCAGATGGGGGAGAAGGCTCAGACCAAAGTGAGGACCGGATACAGGAGCTGAGGAGAGGGACAGGGGGCATTAGGATATCACTTCCAGCCCAGAGCCAGGGAGAAAATGGCAGGTGCTCCACTTTGGAAAGAAATCACATTTCATGTTACTCCAAACAACCTCCAGGGAGGCATCAACCCACATGAGAGGTCACACCTGGTATTGTATCTCTGTAATGAGATGTACAACAGGCACTTTCAAGTGTTTAAAGTACTTGAATGTGCAAAGTTTCACAGTTGGTCACATGTTCACAACAGCTATGTGCCTCTTTCATTGGGGGAGCTGCCACGCCATGCTGGGATTCCACAGGGCAGCATGGCTTCCCCATTCATCAAAACAGAGCTGCTGAAAGAATCCTCTGGCAATTTTAACTACACGAAAATAGAAGACACCCCAGGCAGAGTGTGAGAGACCAACCTTGTAAACAGCAGGATGGTAAGGTATAAACAAGAATGGAAAGAAAACATACAGCCTTTAAAAAAAAAAAAGTTGCTTTTGACAAGGACGATAAAATGGGAATAAATTGAGCCTCAAATATCTGGAACAAAAGCCCAGAGAAGTGTTAAATCACAAGCTAGGCGGCTGCAGGAATTTGCAGTGACCCATTCCAATCTGGAAACTCATCCCTTTTAGCATCAAGCTTGATTTTACGGACCCCTCTTTCAGTTTTATATGCTTAGGTTTTTGTTTGTTTGTTTTTCCTTTTTCTTTCATGCACCACAACCAGCATTTTTAAGCAACTTTCCTAAGTCACATCTTTCTTGGTCTCTGACCCCACAAACAATGTTGCTTTGGAGAAAGAACCACAAACCACAATATTTCCATCTTTCATTTGACGGGATCTTGTTCTTGCATGCAGGGAAAATATGTTCTCATACTTGTACTAAGTCTTGTGTTGGTAGAAGATGTAGTGCAGCAAAACTCCAGCATCTCCTGTCCTTTCAATCTTTCTACCAATAATTAAGCACTTGAGCATGTGCTCTAGACAGTGGCCTGGGGATAACAGGGATGAACTGTCAGAACCTGGGTTTGAGGACCACACAGTCCAATGGAGGAAAGAGACTCAGAAGTAAACAGTTATGAAAAGGTGTGAAGCTACCTTTATCCCTTCACTCTACAGTGATAATGTGCATGGGTTACACTCAGACTTTTTCCACTCCCTAGCAGACTGCTTCCAGGCCAAAAATGCCTCTGCAGACCAACCGATCAGGGGATTAGGTACCAGTGGCTAAGCAAGCACAGATATTGGACACTACTCATGTTCTCCTATGAAGGGAGGAGGTCCTTTCTAGGAAGCTATCCTCCATCCTCCTCCACCTCCATCATTGCCTTGCTCTGTATACCTCTTCTCAGCCTCAGACCTCCAAACTGCCTTGCTTGGACTTACAATCCTCCCTAGCTTTAGTTATTATTACTGCGGTCACCCGTGTCATGCATATTTACTATGTGCCAAGAACAGCCCATACATTCACTTGTTGAATTTTCATGGCATCCTTGGCCTTTGTTATTGTGGTGTTATAAATGAAGGAAATGATCCCCAGGAAATTTTAGACACTTGTGCAAGCCTACACAGCTGACAAGTAGAAAAACTGAGATTAGAAGACAGAACTGTGTGATCAGAAAGACTCTTAAACAGTACACTGGTCTGCTCCACAGGCACATGTGGTCCAACTGCCCTGCTAGGTTATTTACACTATAAGGACAGAGATCACCATTTCCGTTCTTTTAACAGTTCCTATGCAGGTACACCTGTAAGCAAGCAGAGTAGGAATCTCCCTGTGTGGTGTTATTTAAGGGAGGCCAGACAAGGATGGGTTAAAAGTATCTTCACTGTTGCTTATCACAGTGTCTGGAATTTCACCATTGGAGATACATTACTTTGGGTCTTGAAGTCTTTCTGGTTTTCACGATTTCTCTATTAGAACAAGATTGTCCTAGTAGTGTCATACTCAGCTGAGACCTCAGTGACATCAGGGCCTCAGAGAATGAGTCACAGGAGAGATGCCTAGAAAGAAGCCTGGGATCTGGGAATAGCAAAGTGCTCCTCAGAGGAGGATGAGAGGTCCCAAAGTCAGGAGTGATCGTTTTGCTTGGCTGACCCCACTTCTGTGGTCCCCAGCACAGGGCGAGCCAAATGGAGCGTGCATAAGTCTCGCTCTGAGGAAACACTGTTTTGATCAGGTGTAAGAGTAGGAGACATTGGGCATGGTGACAGGTAGTCATCAAGTTCTGAGGAGACTGAGCTTTGAGAAGGTGCAAAAGACAAGAGGCAGAATCCTTGCCCTCAAAGTGCTAACAGTCTCTTTGGGGAGAAAAACTATCCCTAGCAAAGAATGGGTAAATAAGACAAGACAGGAATGACCAAGAACAGAATACACGTGTGATAGGAAACTCAGGAAAAGGAGAGCTCAGTGTGGGAGGAGGTGGTGTGGGCATCACTGGGGACACAGGACCCCAAGGACAGTACCAAATAAAGAGATATGATGAATGAGTTGGTGAATGCCTGTCTTATGCCAAAAGAAGACCCAGGTGACAACGAATTGCTACCTCGGTACTCCCAAACAAAGAAATCCAGCTCCGATTTGATCACCATGATGCAAAATGATATTAAGATGGTCTAGAAACAAAATCTGAAGACAGATATAATGTACAGAGATACTACTTAGAATATATACTACTTCAAATTAAACTCAGGTCTTTCGATAAAAAGAGCGAATGGTTGCTCCAATCGTACTATTAAAAAACCCAGAATTTCAGTAATAGGTGAAAATAACAGATTTATATATTAAAGTACATGGTGAATAAATCTGATGAAATCATTAGGCAAGACTAAACCCCTTTAAAACCAGGAGGAAGAGATCTGATGATCACCACAGGCCAACAACATTGGCAAATTCCAAGACATTCCCCTGGATTCAGCTCTGATAAGAATGCTTTATGCTGTGACCTTCCAGCCAAAGACAAATGCTCTTCTTCTGGGATTTCACTTAATACTTCCTTCCTAAGCAGGAAAGGTTACTTCTGTTTAATCTAACTTATCTTGTATTTTTTTTAAAAGTTCCCTTTATTTAATTCCTACAAAGAAAACATCTCCAAGGAAGAAAGGAAGGAAGCAAGCAAGCTTTGACCTTTATTTGCTACATGAGCTATTTTACCAATAGCTACAAGTGATTATGTTTTCACTATTCTGAATAACAACCCTTTGCACCCCTTGGCATAAGAGAACCAATAGCTGCAACCTAAGGCTTACTTGTGAGTGAGCAGAAAAATACAGGCAGAAAAAGACTAGAAAAAGGGTGAAGGGTAAGGGAGGAGGAGCCACAAGAAATCATTTCTCCTTTGAGTTTCTTAACTAAATTATTGCAATACATATTTTCTTTTCATGTCAACTTGGCGGCTAATGAGCCTCATTTCCACAAGTTGCTTGTTTTCTTTAAGGTGGCTGTATATCTGAGACAAACTGCAAAGGTCTCTGGTTCAATCTGCTAATAGGTTTGTATTAAGCTCCATGGAGATGCACAGACAGTGAACACATTATCCAAACCCACAATTCAGACGCAGGGTCTAACAAAGGGTACTTGTGCTTTATTTCCAGATGCAAGCAGCAGCTTGGCAAATGCAGTTCCAATGACTAAATGTTAGGATTTCTGGGACATTTTGGTCTTATAAGGAGCAATCAGGAAAAAAAAAAAGAAAAAATTGTGTTCCTGAAAATCTGGGTGGTGATTACAAAACTGGAGCAAAATGACAATAGCAGAATTCCTGTATTTACTACTTTATAAGAAAAGGATTCAGAACCCATAAAAAGAAATCAGTGAAAATGGATATTTAATACATTTAAAATATACAAATTTATAACCATCATGTAAAATGTATCAATTAAACAGTATCATCCTATTAATAATTATTAGTAGGCAGAGTGTAAAAACGTTAAGTATTAAAAAACTAAACAGTCTCAAAAATGAAAAAAATTAAGTTACAATATGTTAAAAATGAGATATTATTTGGACTTTTATAATGAGAGGGCATAAATGTTGTTGCCACTGAGAACATATTTTTGTGCAAATTTCTTCATGGAAAAGGAAAAAAAAACACCCTAATGGGGAAAACGGTGATGTATTTATGAGCTATCTCCAAATATATTTCTCTGACTCCTTCATCTTCAAATACTCCTCAGAGTTTAAAAATATTCATCCAAGTTCAATATAATGTTGTGTATTTGTGTGTGGATGGGTGGGATGAAACTTATTTAGTTACTTCGAGTTGTAGTTTGCTTGAAGGCAACAAGCAAGCATTTCTGATTTGTTCTCCTTTTATTTGGTTTGATCCTCTATGCCCAGCTGCTGTGTTGGTTTCAAAACTCTCCTGTTGTAGTGGACACACCCTAACGTGACTGCCCAGTGAGACCCGCCCTAGGATGATCCCCTCCCCTTGAGTGCAGGCACAACTTGTGACTTGCTCCCAAGCCAAGAGAATACTGCAAAGCCATAGGGGATAGTCACTCCCTTGATTAGGTTACACTATGTAAGTCTCCGTCCTAGCAGACTGGGGTCAGAGATTCTCCTGCTGGCTTTGAAGTCAGCTGCCACGTTGTGACAAGGCCTGTGAGAAGCAATCAGCCACATGGCAAGGAATCCTGAGTGATACCTGGGAGGTGAGAGCACCGCAGGTGACAGCCAGCAAGAAAACAAAAGGCCTCAGTCCTACAACCTCAAGTGAATCCCACCAACAACCACGTGGAGCTAGAAGAAAAAAAAATCAGGCTCCAAAAAGGAACACAACCCAGCCAACATCTTGATTATACCCTCATGAGACCCTAAGCGGAGGACCCAGGTAAGATACACCCAGATTCCCAATCCACAGAAACTGCAGGGTAACGGTTACATGTTGTTTTACGCCACTAAATTTGTTATGCTGTTAAATTTGACAATCCACTTCGAACTCCAATAACAATTATTCTTGCAAAAAAGGTTTGTGTTGCCAGTACTATTTTCTTCCTCCGTTTGAGGACAGCAGAAATATAACCTAAAGCTTTATAGATGTGTACCCCTCTGTCCAATTCAAAACTTTAATGCAGGGCTTCCCTGGTGGCGCGGTGGTTGAGAGTCCGCCTGCCAATGCAGGGGACATGGGTTCGTGCCCTGGTCCGGGAGGATCCCACATGCCGCGGAGCGGCTGGGCCCGTGAGCCATGGCCGCTGAGCCTGTGCATCCGGAGCCTGTGCTCCACAATGGGAGAGGTCAAAACAGTGAGAGGCCCGCGTAACACAAAAAAAACAAACAAACAAACAAAAAACTTTAATGCAGAATATAATTCTCCATGTATGAGTCTCAAAACATAAATTAGCTGAACTCAACATTTTTCAAAAAACTATTATCTTGGCACTTGAAAATTGGAGAGTATACCTTCAAACCAGTTTTTTTTTTAATGTGCATACTTCATTATTTTTTAGAATAAAGTTTTTAGTTTTGAAAGTTTCAGATTTGCAGAATTATTGTGAAGCTAGAACAGAGAATTCTTGTATACCCCGCTCCCAGTTTCCACTGTTATTACATCTTACATTAGGGTGGTACATCTTTCACAATTAGTGAACAAATATTGATACATGTTTATGAACTAAACTCCATACTTTATTCACATTTCCTTAGTCTCTACCTAATGTCCTTTTTCTGTTCCAGGATCCCATCCAAGATACCACCTTACAGTTAGCTGGCCAGTTGACTTAGGCTTCTCTTGGTTGTGACAGTTTCTCAGACTTTCTTTGTTTTTGATGACCTTGGCAGTTTTGAGGACTATTCAGGTGTTTTGTAGGATGCACCTCTATTGAAATTTCTCTTATGTTTTTCTCATGATTAGACTGGGGTAATATGTTTTGGGAGGAAGATCACAGAGGTCAAATGCCATTGTCATCTCACATGATGTGAAGGATACCTACTATCAATATGGCATATCTCTGTTAATGTTAACCTTGACTACCTGGCTTGAGGTAGTGTTTGTCAGGTTTCTCTATTGTAAGTTACTCATTTTTAAAAAAAAATCTCACTCCCTTTCCATACTGTGCTCTTTGGAAGAAAGAAACTCTGTGCAGCCCCATCCAGAGTTATGCTTTACCTCCCATATAGCAGAGTATCTACATACATTATTTGGAATTTTTCTGCATAAGAGATTTGTCTATTTTCCTCATATATTTATCCAATCATTTATTTATATCAGAATAGATAGTTATCAGATTTGGGTTATACCTCAATACTAGTTATTTATCTTGTGGTTCAAATTGTTCCAATTTTGGCCACTGGGAGAACTTTTAGTTGGCTCCTATATCCTTTCAACATACATTGTGTCACAGTCATCATTACGAGATTTTGTTTTTGTTTTACCTTTTTTCTTTTAGTACTTTTTGGCACTATAAGATACTCCAGGTTCATTTTGCATATTTCTTGCCCCAGTCCTCAATCAGCCACTTCTCTGGTTCTTTTTATTGGGAAATAATATTGAAACCAGGATTTGAGTGGTAGATATATTTATTGCTACTAGAGCATTATTGCTTCTAGGCTAAACCAGTTTTTCAATCTCTAAATCTGGAACCTCAAAATATCCCTATATGTTTAATATATTTTAATTTATTCAACAAACATTTTATAGAGATCACCACATGCCAGGCATTATTTTAAGCATTTTGTAAATATTCACTCATCTAATTCTTGTAATAACCTCATAACAACAACAACAACAAGAGAGGTAGTTTTAATTAGCCCAATTTGTGGATGGAAAGCCCCGGGCACTGAAAGGTTTGGACCTGTGACAAAAGTCATGAAGCTAGTAAGTGGCAGAGCCAGGACCTGAACCCAAGAATCTGGCTCCAGATTTGGGGCACTAACCAGTGCACCACATTGCCTCACACTAGTGAGGACCTCAAAGAGCATAAAATTGATGAATTAATTAATCCACCCATTCATCCTCCAATAAATTTCTATTATGTGCCCATTAGGTGCTAAACTCTCTGCTAGATGTTAATTGGTGCTTAATGCCATTTGAGATACTTCTTGGACTATGGCCCAATTTAAAATGGAAGAAGAAGCTGTTGTAATATGCCCCTTGAGAGGACTCTGGCAGCTGCCTGGGATGAAGATGGTACATGAAAAACACTCCACTAGGTGGCTGCAGATATACTTTATTATGCTATGGGCAATATTCAAGAGTGATAAGCAGTGCCTTATTTATTTAATTTCTATCCATTATCCTTTTCACAAATTTTAAAGAGAGGGTTTATTATCTTTCCTGTATATGAAACTCCCATTATTTTTCCATAAATTTATTTAGTTATTTATTTATTTTTGGCTGCATTGGGTCTTCGCTGCTACGTGCGGGCTTTCTCTAGTTGTGGTGAGCGGGGGCTACTCTTCGTTGTGATGTGCAGGCTTCTCATTGTGGTGGCTTGTCTTTGTTGTGGAGCACGGGCTCTAGGCACACGGGCTCAATAGTTGTGGCTTGCGGGCTATAGAGTGCAGGCTCAGCAGTTGTGGCTCATGGGCTTAGTTGCTCCGCGGCATGTGGGATCTTCCCGGACCAGGGCTCGAACCCATGTGCCCTGCATTGGCAGGCGGATTCTTAACCACTGTGCCACCAGGGAAGCCCCCAAACTCCCATTTATTATACTACTATTCACTGATAAAATATTTGAATGAAACTGTCTCTGGTGAAAACCACTGAACAAAACTGAGATTTCCATTTACAGCGACTGAAAGAAAATTTAAAATGTATACTTACTTTATGACTGTCGCTAGTGGGTGGTTCCAAGGGACCAAAGCTGAGATGATCTAAAAGAAAACAGGCAAAATAAATATGTTGAATGAAAAAATCTTAAAGGATTTTTTAAAGGTCATTTATCCCCACATATTTACTGGCAGAACTCCGCGAGGCATCCCACGACTTGGCCTTAGTTATCAATAACCCCTTTGGGGAAGGGAGTGCAAGTGGGGTAGAGGTAGAGCTCTCCAGAAAGGACTTGCCTAGAAAAGGCATCAGAGGCAGAAATGGGGAGTCTGGCATTGACCTCTTGTTGATATTTATAAACTCCTTGGAAGAGAATACAGATCCAAGGGAAGGGACAGTCAGGAACACGGGTCTTCATTTTGCACTTCAGAACAAGCACCAAATGAGCCTCCTTTTAGATGTACCAAAGTTTAGGTACATTCCAAAAAGAATTAGCAGACACAGTGTCATAATGTAACAATAAGAAATCACGATAAATAGGTCAATAAGTGAGAGTAATGTATTGGTTAGATTCATAGTTCAGAAGAAAGGAATGATCAAAGTTGTTAGCCAGGAGGAGGCTGTATGGGAGGGAGCCTGTGAGGAGTGCGGCTCAGTGTATCTGACTGAGAAGGCTAGGAGGAAGGGGGTGTGGTCTGCTGAATCCCATCGCCAACGGACATGGGGAGGGGGTGGTCTCTCAGATTGTGTTTCTTGCATTTATAACCTCTCTTTGAGAAAAAGTGTATTTTAAAACTCTGGGAACACTAGTTTTTAGACAATCTAATTAGTCTACCTACTACAGTTTCAAAACTATCAACAGGGTCAAAGCCCTCTTGGGAGATCTGTAAAAAAAAAGAAACAAAATTCCCAACTCATATCATTTAACTCTTAAATATCAGAGTGTTACCTGTATTAGGAATAAATACCAAGAAATGCAGAATTTGGGGGTTTCTAAAAATCCTCCTTTTTATTAAAAAGAATCAATTGTAGTAATTCGAGAAGAAAAGATGTTCCAACTGACATGTTAGAAAAAAATAATATTCCACCAATTTCTGTGTATTTGATGTTGTACTAATCATTGCAAAATGCATCTCAGTCAATAAACCAAGGACTCATATTCCTCCAAGCATTTAACAGGGAACTGAACACAGTTAAAGCAAAACTAGGAACTTTACCAAAGAGTTAAGAGATTTGTCCCTTTGAACATAGTTAGAGGCGATATATTTCAGTGGTAAGGACCCTCAGGCAATACTGAACCTCTGGATGTACCATAAATAGTAGTTGTTATGCTATTTTTAGTTCTGGCAATATAAGAGTTCTGATGTAAGACAGATTCTTAATTTTTTCTTACTACACTAATCTGTACATTTTAATAATATAGATATTTAAAAGATATTTTGGCTTAATATAATGTAATCTTTCCAAGCATGATTTTTTTTAACTAAAACAAAAAATCTGTGAAATGGTTTTTGTATATTTTCCTTTATCTCATAGTTACTTTGTTAACATATAAGCGCATTACAATTTGAAAAGTGATATTTTAGGCTTTTCCACTGTTAAGATGTGGGATTAAGTCAAATGAATTCACAGTGTTTTACATTTTAAAATATATATAGTTCACTCTGTTCCAGAGCTTCAGATTTTACTGAAAACAAAACAAAACACAGATGCTGACTTAAAGTGTCAAGGTGAATAAATAAGCAGTTTACCAGAGCTGACCAGACATAGGGCCCCAAAGGCTTTCTTTAGTGTCAGAGTGGACAGGCCATTAAAAACCAAGCCTGTCACTGGCATCCAAGTCAGCTGGGTGAGACCAGGAGAAGAGGACACCACCCAAGAGCTATCAAAGCTCTGCCTGTTCTCTATGCCACTGGACAAGTCTCACTGATTTGCTCACAGAGGCACACTGAAACAGCCTATCTTACCTATTTTTTCCCAGCGATTGATAAAATGATGGAGGTGGGGTGGGAGGCGCAAGGACACATGGGAAAGCAGGTGTAAATAATCCACAGGGTGTATATGCATTGTTTATATAATAGCTGATTTCACTGAAACAGATACAGAAATTTTGTAGACTACATGCATATCTTGCTAATTCAAACGATCATGTCAGGGAGACAAGGGGATAAGGTGGAAAGAACACAGGTGTGGAAGTCAGGAATCCTGGGGTCTAACCCCAGTGTGGCCATTAGTTAGCAGGGGGCTAACTTTGGAGCAGTCACTTAGCATCACTAGATCTCTATACTCCGAGAATGTATGTAATCACTCTAAAATCCCTTTTGACATCCATTTCAAGTTGGTTCTTAACTTTTCCTTTAAGATCTCTATCAGGAAGTTTACTGTTTATGAACAAATGCATACGGCCAGCCAAATCAGCTTTTTCAGAAGGCTGAAGTGAATCCTTTTCTAATGGTGACAGCGTTTAAAATAGTCACCGTATATATTTTGGTTTGCATCCACAAACTTCAAGGTCTATGATATGAAAGTCTGAAAACATTTGGATAAAAACTGCTTTAAAAGGTTTTAAATGTTATATGAAGATATTGTACAGTTACCAACACCACTTAACCATTATTTCTAACTACCTGGTCAGTCAGCCATTCCATCCATTCATGCTAACAGCGAATGAAATGGTTTCTGATCTTAGTGTTGGTATCTAATTGTTTACCCAAAACATGGCATTTTCACTGAGCAGTGTATCCTGACAAGTACTTATAAATAGAATCAAATGGCTTTTTACATTTCATTTTAATTTGATTTAATAAGTCTAGTAATTTGAATTTCAGCATCTAACCCTAACTTTCCTCTGGAAGTGAAAAAGGCTTAATATTTATTCATTTAGAAAAAAATGTACCGTGCTCCAAAACACAGTTCAACTGGAAACAGATGATGTTCATCCTCTCAGCGGCACTTAGCATAAGCTAAATATATTCACAGCACAGCTGACCATTTATAAACCCAGCTACCATCACAACCAGAGAGCTGTGTCAATGGCAGTCCATTCACTGGTCTGAAGTAAAAAGCCATGAATCCTGCTAGGGTGGAGGCCACGTCTGAACATCGTGCAATCAACACTGGCTCTACTTTACACAAATGTTTAATAAAAATATTTTAAAGCACTTCATTGTCTTGTTTTCTACTTTTAGACTGAGTACTTAAATGAGGATTAATTTAGTACTTTCCACTTCAGGAAACATGGACGTTAAGTATGGAGGCAGCAGATTTAATAGGAATCCAGTTTCCCTCAAAGGACCATTGCTATTGCCCCTGTTTCTCACGGCACAACCTCACTTGGGCTAGGTGCTCTCCTGAGCTTCCTTCAGATGCCATGATTCATTCTGGTGCCATGACTCTGGGGCTCAAGTTGTGAGGAATAGATATTTTTCTCATTTCTTTCTCAGACCTGGTCGTAAATTCAAAAAGCACGTTATGAGAAAATAAAAACAATAATAGCACAAAGAAACCAACCTGATTCCAGAGAAGAGAGATCCACTAAATAGGGGGTTAGAGAAATGTCTTATTCAGCTAACTGGTCAGTCAACAACAGAGAACTGATGAGTGCAGGAATTCCAGGCCACCTGCGATGCCCCTCTTGGGAGAAAGGCTGGCTGGCTCACAAGCAGAAAAATACAGTCATCCAATAGCCACACATAAGGGGTGTGTGTTTATCCATTCATTCAACAAACACTAATTTAGCATCCACAGTGAGGCAGGGGGTAGCCCTAGAAATGAATGACATGACTTCACCCCTAAGGGGCTCACCGGCTAGACAGGGCAAGCCAGCTAGTCACTTATGACAGACAAGTAAGCAAATAAACTAATCAGAATGGGAGCAGTTGAATGACAGACTCATCCAAACATGCATACCTGATCTGAACAGCACCTCCACACACTCCTCACTCCTTCCTTTCCCTGTCTTATGGTCGTTCTCATTAGTGATTTGTCATTAGCCCTGTTGCCACTTGATGTCATCTATTTATTTGTTTCTGTTTGGTTGTCTGCCCCCCCCAACTCAGGTATGTCCTTGATTTCTTGGGTTCACTGAGGTAAACCAGCCCCCAGAAGAGAAAATGACACCTAGTAGTTGCTCAGTAAATATCTGTTTACTAAATGAATGTATGAGTGAATAAACATAGAAGTTACTCAGAAAAAGGAATGACTGTCTAGGAAGATGGGAGGAAATGAAGTTGAGTTCTTATAAAAGGCAATTAAATTTTGACAAAGAGGAAGTTGAGAAGTCAGTTGAGAGAAAGTGGCTTAGCAGGTCTTCAGAAACACCCAGCTATAGGTCTGTGGAGAACAATAGGTAGTTTTGTCTGTCCAGTGTCCTGTCCTCAAGGCTTCGGTGGGGCGGCCAACCCCAGACTTCACTCTTCTTACCACGGGGGAGGGCCCAAACCCGAGCTGGGCCATCTGAACCTCCCTCGTGGGCATTCAGGGGCGACAGGACAAGAGGCTGTGCAGTCAGCAGTGCAGCACCTCACAGGATGGTTTACTCACTCGTTCTTGCTTTGAAGACCCTCAGTTGCCCTGGTTCCTGCAGGCCCCTAAGGCCTCTTCCCTCAGTCAGCTCTTCCCTCAGTTCTATAAGCTATTTTTTTCAGGCTCCAGTCAGTAATTGCCGTTTATTTCTGTTAGTCACATCCAAAGCTCTCTATGACCACAGGATCTGATTAAAGATGAATGTGGTTTACAGGGACTCTCAGGAAAGAATTTTTCTCGAACACTGACCATGTGCAGGTACTGAGCTAAGCTCCCTACAGGAGTTATCCAATTTAATCAACAGAACCATCTCTATGGGTGCCCATTCCCACTTTAAAAATGAGGACTCTGACGTTTACAGACGTTAAGCGTCTGAGCTTAGCTCAGAAGGGCATAGGTGAGCTGACTGAGGTAGGCAGGGCCCAAAGGGAGTTTGGATTTTATTCTGAGTGCAACTTATTCTCCCATTATTCCCATAAGAAAACACATCAAAGAAAACAAACCTAAAAAAACAAGGAACATATTTTAACAAGTATTTTCATGTCTATTAATGCCGAAGCAGCTGACAAAGTGCTATACTCTTGCAACGCTGGGCTACAAATTGAATGACGAGCCAGGAACCGACTGGAAAATGATCCTGCAAAAAGCTTCACACGGCAACCATTCTATGAATCCTTAGCAGATAAGAATTAAGAAATAGACAATCTCTCCAAGATCTTACGAGGTAGACGATGATCCGCATTTTATACAAGGAAAATGAAGCTCAGAGGGGTCCATAGCTAATTAGGTGGAAGAACCAGAACTATGACCAGGCTTGTCTGACATCAAATCTCAGTCATAACCATAATGCCACACTTCCCCCAGATTCAATTTAATAAAATACCATGTTGTTTGATCAACATTACTGAAGAATTATGTAAGCCTCCTGCACCACAGAGATTCTGTAAAAAAAAAAAAAACTTTAGAATATATACCTTGTTGGATGAAAATTTTTCACATTTTCTGCACTTTGTATACCAAATGCCCATGTTAGTCACATGAATATGACTGATCCCATGTTGCCCTCATGCACTTTGAAATGTAAACACCTGTTTGCTCCGAAAGGAAATGGGCCTATATTACAGACTCAGAACACTGTATTATTATTTTAGTTTTCTGTGTTTGATTTTTTTCCTGTCTCTTTATTCACTTTGGAGACTTTATTTCTTGCAATTTTCAGTCTGACTGCCTCTTGAAACTTCTCCCTGGATAGTAACATGCTATTTGTTACTCACTTGGGATTAAGAAACCTGACCACTTTGTTTGTTAGCATTCTTAGTAAAAGAAGAATAAAGAGAAGCCAAGCAAGGAATATTAAATGCAGAAACAAAGGGCTGTGGAAGATAATGTGGCCTGGGGGCCTGACTTCAAAGGGCAGGCCTGCAGGGTGTCCTCAGAGGAGGGTAGGGAATGAGCTAGAACAGAGAGCAGAGGCCAGACCGTGTAGGACACGGATCATCCAGAAGGTTCTTCTGAGTTGGCAGTTTATAACACAGGGCACACTCTTTTATGGGAACAGCATTTTACATGGTGGTTGGGTTGTCAAACCATTCTTTAAAATCTTATTTAATCTCTTATATACAGGAAACGTTTTCCCCTTGATTCTATGAGAAAGTGAAATAGGAGCGAGAAATCAGAAAGTCAGGTAAATATTGTAACGCCATAGGCTCTAAAAGAAAAAGGAGGAGGAGAGGCGAAGGAAGGAGGGAAAGAAGGGAGGGAGGGAGCGAGGGAGGGACGGGTGTTTCCTTGTACGGGGGGTGTAGGAGGGCAGATCCAGGTTTGTGGTGTCTGAGCTTACACAATTAGAAGCCCTTTTTAAATAAGTACAAATTATAAAACAAAATTAAATATAAATGGGGATATTTTTTAGAATAAGAAAAGTATATTATAGAAATTACAAATTTTAATAACTGAAAAATAGCTTAGCATAATAATATATGTTTAGTAATTGACTACCAGATACACGTATATATGGAAGTGACTGTAAAATCGCATAAATGTATCTTATTAAGCCCATATAAAATGTGTCCCCAACTCCGCTTCCCCTGACTGATCCCCAAAATGCTTCTGGCTATGCCAACACCCCTCCACGTGAGGGTAAAGGCAATCACAGTGGAAGGAGACAGTGCTCTTAACCCACTGTAGTTAAAGTCTCCTTTGAAAATCTTACTAAAACACGTGACCAAGGAAGCCCAAGGCTAGGGTGCCTCAAGCATCCGAGCTCAGGGTAGATCCTGTGCCTTTCCCTCCTCCATGTCCGCCCTATTCCCGTCATCAGAGGGCCCTCTTCGTCTCGTGTCACCACAAGAGGAAGCAGAAAAGAGTCCATGCTCCTGCTTTAATCAGTCAGGAGAGCTCGGGTCTCCTGATCCAGACTCATCAAAACGTGCCGCCTCCCACAAGGCACACAAGGGAAGCTGTGCAGCAAGACGATTAGCAACATGGATCCCACTGGAGCTTTATGGAGTCTTGGCTCTACATCTTCTCTCTGAGACAGTCATGAAAATAGCTGCGTCCAAATCCTCCTTCATCAGCACCCGTGTGCATGTGTGGGGCACGGGTGTGTCCCTCTGCAGCCAGGACGTCAAGTGCTCTGGCCATGGCTTCAGCTTTTCCTATTCCAGGGAAGTGGTGACACGGCTGGTCTGGCAGCCTTTATTTGTTTCTACTGCAAAGCTTGTACAACTCCTTTTTTGCAGGTTTTGCCAGTGACTTGGCCTTCTGAACTGGAAGCTCCTTATCAGTGTCATATAATCAGGAGCAGGTTGTGCCCCCAGCATCAGTGTTTCTGGCATCACTGAGCCTGAAATCAGCCTGGATCATTCCACCAACTTTCTTTATGGGTCTTGGGGTCAGCCGGCCCACGGGAGATTCAGTACTATCTGTATTCCAAGGATCAGTGAACAAGCGAATGTCCACCCCAAGGTGAAAAGGGCATTTACTACCTAGTGGTGATTTGGACCTTACATGAGAACCTGGTCGATGACCTAGAGCATCTCTGTTACCTGAGGTTTGGGTAAGAAGCCAGAACTCCTCCCTTAGAGCTGGGCTGGGCCCTTGTCCACAAGGCTGGCTGGGTCATGCTGCTGGTCCTAAAGCACCCTGTGTGCATCTGAAGTCAGAAACTCTGCCAGAAAAATGGAAAGCGGAGTCGGGGAGCAGAAAGAACTCAGGGCCGGGGACTTGAGTGAAACGTGTGTGACTCTATGCCCTGAGCTGTGAAACAGTCACAAACATTATTTGGCAAGAAATACGAACATGCATGACTGTATCTCCTAACAGATGTCTCACATAACAATTAATGATCTTTCTTTTCTTCCTCTTTCTTTCCTTTCTCTTTCTTCTGTTTTTGATTGGTTGGTTTTTGCTGTCTCTTTTTTCTTTTTAGCACAGCTCCTCTCATTTGTGGGTACAGGCAGGTCCCATGCAGAACATGTCACATACATTATCTCTTTTATTTCACGTAACAGTCCTAAAAAGGAGGAATCATTGCTCTTATTTCACACATGAGGGAACAGAGGCTTTGGGAGGTGACAGCTATATTAATGGGTATGCCAAGCCTGTTCTATTAGGAACACTCAGTATCTTTTTCTTGATAGACAGATGCCATCATAGGCTAGAGTAGAGGTCTTTCCTTTGGCACCCTACGTTACATCCTGCCCGCCACTCTGCTTTCTGCTGCAACTGGAGGACTGGTGGAGGGGGTGCAGACTCCCCTGGGGCTGACAGTGCTCTCCTAGGTATCTTCCAACTTTCTGCCTCCAGTCCTTCCCCAGTGCTGAGGCCCTACAGTCTGCATGTGCAGCCAGGAAGCACAGGGGACAAAAGCTCCAGGATGGTTCTCAGCCAGGGGAGAACGAGACTGGATGGATAAATGCCCAGCTGTCCTCCTTAAGCAACTCCCAGAGACAGTCTAAAGTAAACACATCCCTATTTGCCTACTCAAATGCCTGCCTCAAAATTTGCTTCTGGAGGGGAAATCAAACTAAGACATCTTCCAATGATCCCCTTAATCCCATTTGCCTTGTTAGCAGACCTTCTGCTTCGATGTACATGCATTTTATATGGCTATCAAGCTTCTCAAATGAAGGAATTTCTTTCCACTTTTTTTCATTAACCAGTCATTTCCCTTAACTACACCGCCTTTTAAAGAAAAAGGGATGCAAGAGAAACAAGCATGTTATAAACATCTCCCTCTTCCTCTGCTCGGAGTCCTGAAGCCCAGGCTCAAAGTCCCATTAAGAGGAGAGCTCATCAGAGCTACTGACAACACCTCCTACTTTGTTCAGGTGGGAAGCAGACACCTGAACATACTGTAATAAAACAAAACTTAGGGCTTCCCTGGTGGCACAGTGGTTGAGAATCTGCCTGCCAATACAGGGGACAGGGGTTCGAGCCCTGGTCTGGGAAGATCCCACGTGCCGCGGAGCAACTGGGCCCGTGAGCCACAACTACTGAGACTGCGTGTCTGGAGCCTGTGCTCCGCAACAAGAGAGGCCGCGATAGTGAGAGGCCCACTCACCGCGATGAAGAGCGGCCCCCGCTCGCCACAACTAGAGAAAGCCCTCGCACAGAAACGAAGACCCAACACAGCCAAAAATAAATAAATAAATTTTTTTTAAAAAGAGCTAAAAACAAAACTTAAATAATAATCTGACAAGTTAATTAGTTAGAAAATATTATTTTGCTGTCAGATATTTAGGCATAAATCAGAGGCAGTTCATATAAACGACTCTAAGGTTTACTTTTACACAAAAAAGCTATCTAGAATTTTTCCCCTTGGCGCTGTTAATTTTCTATTACCTAGAAACAGTATTAATAGCAACACTTTTTCTTCCATCACACACACACACACACACACACACACACACACACACACACACACACACACACACACACACACACACACACACACACACACACACACCCGTTGACCCTCACACCTGCTAAAAATCAATGATTCTGGATCTCCATCCACTAGAAGTGGCGAGACTTTTGCTTGTATCCCCACCCTGACCCCGGACCACTGCTGTAGGCTGAATCATGGCCCCTCAAATATGTCCTAATCCCCAGCACCTGTAGGTGTTATCTTATATGGCAAAAGGGACATTGCCAATATGATTAAACTAAGGATCTTGAGATGGGGAGGTTATCCTGCATCATTCAGATAGGGCCAGTGTAGTTACAAGCGTCCTCATGGGACAGAGGCAGGAGGGTCAGAGTCAAGGGAGAAGGCAGTGAAAGCAGAGGTTGGAGTGACACAGTCAGGAGCCAAGGAATTCCAACAGCCTCTAAAAGCTGAAAACGGCAAGGAAATGGATTCTCCCCTCAGACAGAGCCTCCAGGAGGAACCGGCCCTGCTGACATTTTGACTTTAGCCCACAGAACTGATTTCAGACTTCTGACCTCCGGAACTATGAAAGAATAAATTTGTGTTGCTTTGAGTCTCTAAGTTTGTGGTGCTTTGTTACAGCAGCCATAGGAAACTGATAGGGCCACCTTTTCATTCTGCTACTTCATTTCTATGCTAACCTAACCAGCACCCCTTTGCTCCCCTCCCTAAACCTACACACTACATCCAAATGAGAAATCAGAGAGTAGTTTTCCTCCTCATCAACCCTGAATGACATGTCCTGGGTGTTGGAGACCTCACAGCACTAGGAACCCTGTACCATGAGGACAAGAAACACTTGCATACAAGGGGTAAGATGTACAAAAACAATCAGATTAGGACAGCAGTCAGGGCTACAAAAAAGGATTTAGGAGTCATTGGCATATGGGTGATGGTTGAAGTCAAACCACAGCTATGCCACATAAATATATGATAGCGGCCTTGGTAGAACTAGGAAGTGGATAGGGGGTTTAGTTTGCAAATGATACCCTATCAGAGATCCACAGAAAATTAACAAAAGAAAATGTGATCTGGAGTATAATTTTTACAAATTTTTCTTGAGCTGAAATGCAATCTCAGATAGCTGATGAAGAAGATTATGTCGCATTTATAGAAAAGCAAGCCTCACAGGAAGCTCTTGAGTTCTGTTATTAGGCACAAGGATACAAATATAGTTCCTACCCTCAAGGAGATCACAGATAATTTCATTATAATGTAATTTGTGGTATGATAATGGCATCCCCAAGTGTTACAGGTGGGGGAGGGGACAGTTGGTCCAATTTATGGACTGAAGAAAACCCTACTGGAGGAAGGAATAACTAAGAGGAGTTTTGAAGGATGAAAAGAACAGGGAGAGAGAGGGGAACATTCAAGGCAGAAGAAACTGCACAAAATAGTGGAGGTAGTTAAATGAATATGAGTAGATGAGTTTGCCCAGGAAGATAATGCATAATGAAAAAACAAACAAACAAAAAAAACAGGAGCAAGGACAGAGCCCTGGAGAAGAGGAAGGATTAGAGAAGGCAAAGGAAAAGAACCCCACGAATTAGTCCAAAAAGAAAAAGAGGAGCAGGAGGGAAGTCTGGGGGAAAAAATCGATGAGGGTAGAGAGCTTCAGGTAGGCAGGAGGTGAGGAAATAACTGCTAAAAGGACCAGAGGAAGCCATGAGGGAATTTTCACAGAGCGGATTCACTGGATGATGTGAGTAAACACCGGATTGCAAGGGGCTTTCACGTAAACGGAAGTAACGAAGTAGAAGTCGATGCACCATGTTCCGTCTGCCCTTTCCAGTTTCTCGGTTGAGACAGGAATGAGAACCATGCCTACTCGTCAGCTTTTTAAACTTTGGAGACCAAAATAGGCTTCATAAGCCGGCACTGAAAAGAATAGATACGATTTAAATACACAATGAGAAGATAAGAATCAACTTGGACCATCCTCGTCAGACTAAGGCAAAGCTAAAATAAGTGGAAATATCACCACAAGAACAGTGGGGCAAGCTGGCTGGGGAGAAGAAAAACGTTTTAAAAGTATGAGACTACATATTAAAAAAATTATCAAAGAAGTCTCAAATTACAGATCCCAAGAAAAAATAAGGAGATCTGGAAGCAGATGAACTAGAGAAATAAGTGGGAATAAGTTATGAAGTTTAAGACAAAGTAGATTCTACATCAAAGGGGAAAAATAATTAAACAAAATACTATGAAAACTACAAGGTAAAAAAATAAAGGAGGAAAGCTCATCTTAATTGATGAGGTGTCTGGAATGCAGACTAGTTTTAACCAGGCACGCTTTTGTAAATCACACAGAAGCTAAATGCACACAAACCAGTGGTGAGTGTTACTAAGTAGGTTCTTAGTTCTGAAGAATTAAGACACAATGATAAAGCAGAAGACAGAGGAATATTTTAAAAACCCAATTTCGGGCTTCCCTGGTGGCGCAGTGGTTGAGAGTCCGCCTGCCGAGGCAGGGGACGCGGGTTCGTGCCCCGGTCCGGGAGGATCCCACGTGCCGCGGAGCGGCTGGGCCCGTGAGCCATGGCCGCTGAGCCTGCGCGTCCAGAGCCTGTGCTCCGCAACGGGAGAGGCCACAACAGTGAGAGGCCCGCGTACCGCAAAAAAATAAAAAAAACAAAACAAAAAACCAATTTCTACAGTCACTTTCAAATTTAGCAAAAATTTCCTAAGGACTGACCTAAGGGGACAGAATTACATTTACATAATAGCATAACTTAACAGCAATAAACACAAAATGGAAAATTGAGTTTAAGGAGGATGTTAAAATGTTCTTTTCATGCAACCCCAGTGGCCAGATAAGATGTTGATGGATCTAGTATAAAAGTTAAGAGCTTAAAACCCACAACAGAAAACAAGTGATTAAAATGGTCAAGGAAAATAAAGAACAAGAGGAAAGGAATCATTCGTAGTGTCAAATGCTGTCAAACAAGCCCAGTACAATGGACACTGAGAACTAATCATTCCAGTTAGCAGGACAGAGGTCACTGGGGACCTTAACAAAAGGTTATGGTAGCTTTCTGGTTACACATATCTGGATAATCTTGTGAAGAAAAGATCAAAATTGTACCATCAGGATGGGCAGGCAAAGAGCACGATCCAACTCAGTGTTGTCATTTCTAATCATTTTCTGATAGTAATTTCTTTGCTGAACAAGCAAAGAAATAATGGTTAAATTTGCAAGTGGCAACAGAAACATGCAACAAGTAATGCATCCTGAAAAAGTCTAAATAATGATAATGACCTACAGTGTATCCTCAAGCCTGAGGCTGAGGTCAGACCTTCACCTTACGCTGAGCACAGGCACATGACCCCACAGATCCCTGGTCATTACCTGTGATCACCAGTGACTGTCTGGCCTTACTGAAGGGCTGGGTCATCTTTGTATTCACTTCTGAAAGTCAAATAATTAAATCTTTTTTAAAATTAATTTTTTATTGAAGTAGAGTTGATTTACAATGTTGTGTTAATTTCAGATGTACAGTAAAGTGATTCAGTTATATATGCATATTATATACATTCTTTTTCAGATTCTTCTTTATTATAACCTTCATTATAGGTTAACAAGATATTGAATATAGTTCCCTGTGCTATATAGTAGGTCTTTGTTGTTTATCTATTTTATATATAGTAATGTATGTCTGTTAATCTCAAACCCCTAATTTATCCCTCCCTCCCTCCCCCTTTCCCCTTTGGTAACCATAAGTTTGTTTTGTATGTCTGTAAGTCTATTTCTGTTTTGTAAATAAGTTCATTTGTATCATATTTTAGATTCCACATATAAGTGATATCACATGATATTTGTCTTTCTCTGACTTACTTCACTTAGTATGATAATCTCTAGGCCCATCCATGTTGCTGCAAATGGCATTATTTCATTCTTTTTTACAGCTGAGTAATATTCTGTTATATATATATATATATTTACTGGTATATATATATATATATAGGTATTATTATATATTGTTATATATTCTTTACCCTGTCAACGGACATTTAGGTTGCTTCCATGTCTTTGGTATTGTAAACACTGCTGCTATGAACATTGGGGTGTTAAGAGTTTTCTCTGGATATATGCCCAGGAGTGAGATTACAGGATCATATGGTAACTCTATTTTCAGTTTTTTAAGGAACCTCCAGACTGTTCTCCATAGTGGCTGCACCAATTTACATTCCCACCAACAGTGTAGGAGGGTTCCCTTTTCTCCACACCCTCTCCAGCATTTATTATTTGCAGACTTTTTTTTTGATGATGGCCATTCTGACCAGTGTGCAATAATTAACTCTTGCCCTGTCCTTACTCATTCAAAGGATGAAGTATAACATGCAGGTGATGACATTATATACCTAGTTAAATCTGGTATCTACCAGTGCTTGCATTTGACCAGGATTCCCAAGGAGAGGGAGAAAGCACATTTTCACCACTACACAAGGCAAGCTTTTTCTCTGTACCTTGATGCCAGAAGAAAAATTCTTCTGTAATTGCATGCCAGGTCACTGATTGGCTGTTAATAATTGTTCAATGCATTAATGAAGGGATAGGAAAGAGGAGTGCAACCACAGCACAAATTAGTATAAGCAAATGAAGGTCTTTCCCACAATCTTGGTGAAGATGGGTAGCACTTTACTTAATGTTCCACTTTTTCAGTGTTAGAGAAACTTATGGATTCAGATTAATTGAAAGGAAAGCACATCTTAATTGATGAAATGTCTGAAATGGAGACAAGTTTTAAGGGAGGCACACCTTTGTAAATCACACAAAAGATAACTGTACACAAACCAGTGGCAAATGTTACTAAGTAGGTTGTCTCCCCAACCCTTTCAATGACTTAGATAATAATTATTTTTAATTAATTCTTTCTCTTTATTTGCAAATAGGAGATTCTAAAAGCTTTAAGTAGCTTAACTTTTCTCCTCATCACCGTTCTGGCTGACAGAAAAATTTGCTTAGCAAAGCCCCTCTTCTTAGTGAAAAAAAAAAAAAAAAAATTAACTTCTGCTTAGCCCTGTCTGAACAACTACAAATTCTGATTTAATTAATGATGTTCTGTAATAATTAAATTTAGTATATTTACCAACATATAACCTGGCAGTCTCACTGCATCAACAATCCTGACAGAGAGAAACTAATATTGTGGAATACCTGCCATTTGCGAGGTAGTTTCCGTTTGATGGTGTCATTCGATCCTCATGACAATTCCATGAAGCACCTACTATTATCCCTATTTTACTGATGCTGAAACTGAGGTTCAGAGACGTGAAATAATGGCCTCATGATCAGACAGCTGGTAAGTGGCAGCGGCCAATATGACCCTAGGTCAGTCTTACTTTTTTTTTTTAACATCTTTATTGGAGTATAATTGCTTTACAATGTTGTGTTAGTTTCTGTTGTATAACAAAGTGAATCAACTATACATATGCATATATCCCCATATCCCTTCCCTCTTGCATCTCCCTCCCACCCTCCCTATCCCACCCCTCTAGGCGGTCACAAAGCACAGAGCTGATCTTCCTGTGCTACGCGGCTGCTTCCCACGAGCTATCTATTTTACATTTGGTAGAGTGTATATATGTCAGTCTTACTTTAAAACCTATGGGTACGTTCCTCATCACACTGTAAAATAAGATCCAATTCCCTGGGAGCCAATTCAGTGCATAAAAGGAGCTTTTAGGAGAGTGGCAGTCAGCATGCATTTATTGCTATTTTTTCATCACTTAACATTCTTTTCAAGGTTAAAGTTGTACTCTTTGAACACTTAATACATATCTTAAGGGCAGCAGGTTTTGTTTCATTTGCAATTTTGAGAGCAGTACCTGGAAGAATATTCTTGACTTGGCATGTTGAGATGAATCTCAAATACTTCTAGAAAATTAATTATTAAGGCAGAGATCCAGGGAAAATTGGTTGCCTTGGGTAGCAACAGGAAGGGATTAGGTTCGATATCAAGGAGTACTTCCTGACAATAAGACAAGATAAGCACTGAGATGAACCAAGGAAATTTAGTGACACTCCTGGATGAAAATATATAACAATCATTAATCCATCATCTGTCAGAGGAAATGTGTATGGAAGCAAAAAGATGATCCATTTTAAATGACCCCGACATGCCCTTATCAAATGTTGACACTAACAGTTAAAATACAAATTGTTCTGTGTTCTTTTATGGGATGGTCAGTCAGGTGTGGCCATAAGTGGAAACATAGGAGAGGCTCAGGAAAACAAAAGTTTATTATATTCACAGGTCCTAAGAACAGGAAGCACACTAGGCCATGCAGGGCTCCATGGGGAAGCCTCAGGGTAGCTGGGTGGTCAGGAGGCAGAAAGCAGGAGCAAGGGGGATTGGCCAGAGCCTTTATAGGGGTTTCCACGGGAAAGGCAAGGCAGGGGAAAATAAACAGTTCTAAGATTGGTTAGTTTGAATAATTCCTGCAGGTGGGGCTTTAGGCTCTATATAGGGGTGGTCTCTGGTTGCGTGGTAGCAGGCCCTGGGATGATTTAGGGGAGGGGAAATACTGGCTTGGTGTGAATTTGCCAGATGCAGGAGATTAAGACTTTGGATTGGTTAGTTTTCATATCAAAGGTATGATCCCACTGACCCTTTGCTATCTCTAAGAACTGGGTAGCCCAGGGAGGGGCAATCTCTCCCCAGTCAGAAAGGTTTTTAAGGTGTGAAAACATCATAATATATAGAAAATTAAAACTTTAGGCCAGAGACAAATATACTAAAAAGCACTAGATGTTTGAATCTGGATAGAGCTCCAGCATTTGTTTAACCTGCAATGTGACAGCCTTTGTCTCCCACTGAGCCTGTGCAAACAGCAGTAGGCACAGCTGGTTTGGGTAACTCAAGAGAGCAAACACAGTATAATGAACACGGCTGTTAAGCCAACAGACAGTTCAAACCCAGAATGAGACAAGATCTAGGTTTGAACAAAAGTATTACAATATATTGGACAAAGTTCACAGAACCTAATCTGGCAGCTGCAGGATGGAAAACACAGAAGAAAGCTGAAAGGTCTGTAAGTTAACGGCACATCACAAACAACAGCCAAATCCCCATTGCTACAGAGAACACATTTGATAGATCCAGAGGCTTCTGAACAGAACCCATCTCCAAAGCTATAAAATATTTTAAGATAAAATATTACAAATGTTATTTACAAATGCTTTTTTAAGAAGAGGGGAAATACCAACTTTTCACCAACAAACAAGGTCAACACATTTAAGAGTTTATCCTTGGAGCTTCAAGATGGCGGAAGAGTAAGAAGCGTAAGAGTAACACACGTTCCTCCCCACAAATAGATCAGAAATACATCTACATGTGGAACAACTCCCACAGAACACCTACTGAATGCTGGTAGAAGACCTCAGACCTCCCAAGAGGCAAGGAACTCCCCCACTACCTGGGTACGGCAAAAGAAAAAACAGAGACAAAAGAATAGGGACGGGACCTGCACCAGTGGGAGGGAGCTGTGAAGGAGGAAAGGTTTCCACACACTAGGAAGCCCCTTCGTGGGCAGAGACTGTGGGTGGCGGAGGGAGGAAGCTTCGGAGCCATGGAGGAGAGCGCAGCCACAGGGGTGCGGAGGGCAAAGCGGAGAGATTCCCACACAGAGGATCGGTGCCGACCGCCACTCACCAGCCCGAGAGGTTTGTCTGCTCACCCACCGGGGCGGGCGGGGCTGGGAGCTAAGACTCGGGCTTTGGTCGGATTGCAGGGAGGGAACTAGGGTTGGCCGCGTGAACACAGCCTGAAGGAGTTAGTGCTCCACGGCTAGCCCGGAGGAAGTCCGGGACAAGGTCTGGAGCTGACAAAGAGACAAGAGACTTTTTCTTGCCTCTTTGTTTCCTGGTGCGCGAGGAGAGGGGATTAAGAGCGCTGCTTAAAGGAGCTCCAGAGACTGGTGCGAGCCGCGGCTATCAGCGCGGACCCCAGAGACGGGCATGAGACGCTAAGGCTTCTGCTGCCACGACCAAGGGGCCTGTGTGTGAGCACAGGTCACTATCCACACCCCCCTTCCGGGAGCCTGTGCAGCCCGCCACTGCCAGGGTCCCAGGATCCAGGGACAACTTCCCCGGGAGAACGCACGGCGCGCCTCAGGCTGGTGCAATGTCACGCCAGCCTCTGCCACCACAGGCTCGCCCCGCATCCGTACCCCTCCCTCCCCCAGGCCTGAGTGAGCCAGAGCCCCCGAATCAGCTGCTCCTTTAACCCCCGTCCTGTCTGAGCGAAGAACAGAGGCCCTCAGGCCACCTACACACAGAGGCGGGGCCAAATACAAAGCTGAGCCCCGGGAGCTATGCGAACAAAGAAGAGAAAGGGAAATCTCGCCCAGCAGCCTCGGGACAGCAGATTAAATCTCCACAATCAACTTGATGTACCCTGCATCTGTGGAATAACTGAAGAGACAACGAATCAGCCCAAAGTGAGGAGGTGGACTTTGGGAGCAACGATATATTTTTTTTCCCCTTTTTCTCTTTTTGTGAGTGTGTATGTGTATACTTCTGTGTGTGATTTTGTCTGTATACCTTTGCTTTTACCAACTGTTTTAGGGTTCTTTGTTTGTTTTACTTAAAATTTTTTTCTTCATAATTATTTTTATAACTTTATTTTATTATAGCTTCTTCTTTCTTTCTTTTTTTGCTCCCTTTTATTCTTAGCCATGTGGATGACAGTCTCTTGGTGCTCCAGCCAGGCATCAGGGCTGTGCCTCTTAGGTGGGAGAGCCAAGTTCAGGACACTGGTTCACAAGAGACCTCCCAGCTCCACGTAATATCAAACGGCGAAAATCTCCCAGAGATCTCCATCTCAACACCAACACCCAGCTGCACTCAACGACGAGCAAGCTACACTGCTGGACACCCTATGCCAAACAACTACCAAGACAGGAACACAACCCATCCATTAGCAGAGGGGCTGCCTAAAATCATAATAAGGCCACAGACACCCCAAAACACACCACCAAACGTGGACCTGCCCACCAGAAAGACAAGATCCAGCCTCATCCACAAGAACACAGGCACTAGTCCCCTCCACCAGGAAGCCTACACAACCCACTGAACCAAACTTACCCACTGGGGGCAGACACCAAAAACAACGGGAAGTACGAACCTGCAGCCTGCGAAAAGGAGACCTCAAACACAGTAAGTAAAGCAAAATGAGAAGACAGAGAAACATACAGCAGATGAAGGAGCAAGGCAAAACCCCACCAGACCTAACAAATGAAGAGGAAATAGGCAGTCTACCTGAAAAAGATTTCAGAATAATGATAGTAAAGATGATCCAAAATCTTGGAAATAGAATAGACAAAATGCAAGAAACATTTAACAAGGACCTAGAAGAACTAAAGAGCAAACAAACACTGATGAACAACACACTAAATGAAATTAAAAATTCTCTAGAAGGGATCAATAGCAGAATAACTGAGGCAGAAGAACGGATAACTGACCTGGAAGATAAAATAGTGGAAATAACTACTGCAGAGCAGAATAAACAAAAAACAATGAAAAGAACTGAGGACAGTCTCAGAGACCTCTGGGACAACATTAAACACACCAACATTCAAATTATAGAGGTCCCAGAAGAGGAAGAGAAAAAGAAAGGGACTGAGAAAATATTTGAAGAGGTTATAGTTGAAAACTTCCCCAATATGGGAAAGTAAATAGTTAATCAAGCCCAGGAAGCACAGAGAGTCCCATACAGGATTAATCCAAGGAGAAACACGCCAAGACACATATAATCAAACTATCAAAAATTAAATACAAAGGAAAAATACTAAAAGCAGCAAGAGAAAAACAACAAATAACACAGAAGGGAACACCCATAAGGTTAAGAGCTGATCTTTCAACAATAATTCTGCAAGCCAGAAGGGACTGGGAGGACATATTTAAAGTGATGAAGGAGAAAAACCTATAACCAAGATTACTCTACCCAGCTAGGATCTCATTCACATTTGACAGAGAAATTAAAACCTTTACAGACAGGCAAAAGCTAAGAGAATTCAGCACCATCAAACCAGCTTTACAACAAATGCTAAAGGAACTTCTCTAGGCAGGAAACACAAGAGAAGGAAAAGACCTACAATAACGAACCCAAAACAACTAAGAAAATGGGAATAGGAACATACATATTGATAACTACCTTAAATGTAAATGGACTAAATGCTCTAACCAAAAGACATAGGTTGGCTGAATGGATACAAGAACAAGATCAGTATATGTGCTGTCTACAAGAGACCCACTTCAGACCTAGGGACACATACAGACTGAAAGTGAGGGGATGGAAAAAGATATTCCATGCAAATGGAAACTAAAAGAAAGCTGGAGTAGCAATTCTCATATCGGACAAAATAAACTTTAAAATAAAGACTATTAAAAGAGACAAAGACACTACATTAGGATCAAGGGATCAATCCAAGAAGAAGATATAACAATTGTAAATATTTATGCACCCAACATAGGAGCACCTTAATACATAAGGCAAATACTAACAGCCATAAAAGGGGAAATCGACAGCAACACAATCCTAGTAGGGGACTTTAACACCCCACTTTCACCAAAGGACAGATCATCCAAAATGAAAATATATAAGAAAACACAAGCTTTAAATGGCACATTAAACAAGATGCACTTAATTGATACTTATAGGACATTCCATCCAAACACAAGAGAATACACATTTTTCTCAAGTGCTCATGGGACATTCTCCAAGATAGATCATATCTTGGATCACAAATCAAGCCTTGGCAAATTTAAGAAAATTGAAATCGTATCAAATATCTTTTATGACCACAATGCTATAAGACTAGACATCAATTCCAGGAAAAAATCTGTAAAAATAACAAACACATGGAGGCTAAACAATACAATACTTAATAACCAAGAGATCACAGAGGAAATCAAAGCGGAAATCAAAAAATACCTAGAAAAAAATGACAATGAAAACACGATGACCCAAAACCTATGAGATGCAGCAAAAGCAGTTATAAGAGGGAAGTTGATAGCAATACAATCCTACCATAAGAAAAAAGAAACATCTCAAATAAACAACCTAACACTACACCTAAAGCAATTAGAGAAAGAAGAAGAACAACAACAAAAAAAACCCCAAAGTTAGCAGAAGAAAAGAAATCATAAAGATCAGATCAGAAATTAATGAAAAAAACAGTAACAAAGATCAATAAAACTAAAAGCTGGTTCTTTGAGAGGATACACAAAATTGATAAACCATTAGCCAGACTCATCTAGAAAAAAAGGGAGAAGACTCAAATCAACAGAATTAGAAATGAAAAAGCAGAAGTAACAACTGACACTGCAGAAATACAAAGGATCATGAGAGATTACTACAAGCAACTATATGCCAATAAAATGGACAACCTGGAAGAAATGGACAAATTCTTACAAAAGCACAACCTTACAAGACTGAACCAGGAAGAAATAGAAAATATAAACAGACCAATCACAAGCACTGAAATTGAAACTGTGATTAAAACTCTTCCAACAAACAAAAGCCCACGACCAGATGGCTTCACAGGTCAATTCAATCAAACATTTAGAGAAGAGCTAACCACCTATCCTTCTCAAGCTCTCCCAAAATATAGCAGAGGGAGGAACACTCCCAAACTTATTCTATGAGGCCACCAGACAAAGTTGTCACAAAGAAAGAAAACTACAGGCCAATATCACTGATGAACATACATGCAAAAATCCTCAACTAAATACTAGCCAACAGAATCCAACAGCACATTAAAAGGATAATACACCATGATCAAGTGGGGTTTATCCCAGGAGTGCAAGGATTTTTCAATATATGCAAATCAATCAATGTGATACACCATATTAACAAATTGAAGGAGGAAAACCATATGATCATCTCAACAGATGTGGAGAAAGCTTTTGAAAAAATTCAACACCCATGTATGATAAAAACCCTCCAGAAAGTAGGCATAGAGGGAACTTTCCTCAACATAATAAAGGCCATATATGACAAACCCACAGCCAACATCATCCTCAATGGTGAAAAACTGAAACCATTTCCACTAAGATCAGGAACAAGACAAGGTTGCCCACTCTCACCACTATTATTCAACATAGTTTTGGAAGTTTTAGCCACAGTAATCAGAGAAGAAAAAGAAATAAAAGGAATCCAAATTGGAAAAGAAGAAGTAAAGCTGTCAGTGTTTGCAGATGACATGACACTATACATACAGAATCCTAAAGATGCTACCAGAAAACTACTAGAGCTAATCAATGAATTTGGTAAAGTAGCAGGATACAAAATTAAAGCACAGAAATCTCTGGCATTCCTATACACTAATGATGAAAAATCTGAAAGTGAAATTAAGAAAACACTCCCATTTACCATTGCAACAAAAAGAATAAAATATCTAGGAATAAACCTACCTAAGGAGACCAAACACCTGTATGCAGAAAATTATAAGACACTGATGAAAGAAATTAAAGATGATACAAACAGATGGAGAGATATACCATGTTCTTGGATTGGAAGAATCAACATTGTGAAAATGACTCTACTACCCAAAGCAATCTACAGATTCAATGCAATCCCTATCAAACTACCAGTGGCATTTTTAACAGAACTATAACAAGAAATTTCACAATTTGTATGGAAACACAAAAGACCCCGAATAGCCAAAGCAATCTTGAGAAAGAAAAACAGAGCTGGAGGAATCAGGCTCCCTGACTTCATACTATACTACAAAGCTACAGTAATCAAGACAGTATGGTAGTGGCACAAAAACAGAAATATAGATCAATGGAACAGGACAGAAAGCCCAGAGACAAACCCATGCACATATGGTCACCTTATCTTTGATGAAGGAGGTAAGAATATACAGTGGAGAAAAGACAGCCTCTTCGATGAATGGTGCTGGGAAAACTGGACAGCTACATGTAAAAGAATGAAATCAGAACATTCCCTAACACCATACACAAAAATAAACTCAGAATGGATCAAAGAACTAAATAAAGTCCAGACACTATCAAACTCTTAGAGGAAAACACAGGGAGAACACTCTATGACATAAATCACAGCAAGATCCTTTTTGACCCACCTCCTAGAGAAATGCAAATAAAAACAAAAATAAATAAATGGGACCTAATGAAACTTCGAAGCTTTTGCACAGCAAAGGAAACCATAAATAAGACGAAAAGACAATTTTCAGAATGGGAGAAAATATCTGCAAATGAAGCAACTGACAAAGGATTAATCTCCAAAATTTACAAGCAGCTTATGCAGCTCAATATCAAAAAACCCAATCCAAAAATGGGCAGAAGACCTAAATTGACATTTCTCCAAAGAAGATATACAGATTGCCAACAAACACACGAAAGAATGCTCAACATCATTAATCATTAGAGAAATGCAAATCAAAACTACAATAAGATATCATCTCACATGGTCAGAATGACCATCATCAAAAAATCTAGAAACAATAAATGCTGGAGAGGGTGTGGAGAAAAGGGAACCCTCTTGCGCTGTTGGTGGGAATGTAAATTGATACAGCCACTATGGAGAACAGTATGGAGGTTCCTTAAAAAACTAAAACTAGTACTACCATACGACCCAGCAATCCCACTACTGGGCATATACCCTGAGAAAACCATAATTCAAAAAGAGTCATGTACCAAAATGTTCACTGCAGCTGTATTTACAATAGCCAGGACATGGAAGCAACCTATGTGTCCATCGACAGATTAATGGATAAAGAAGATGTGGCACATACATACAATGGAATATTACTCAGCCATAAAAAGAAACAAAGTTGAGTTATTTGTAGTGAGGTGGATGGACCTAGAGTCTGTCATACAGAGTGAAGTAAGTCAGAAAGAGAAAAAGAAAAACCATATGCTAACACATATATATGGAATCTAAAAAAAAAAAAATGGTCATGAAGAACCTAGGGGAAAGATGGGAATAAAGACACAGACCTACTAGGGTACGGAGAGGGGGAAGGGTAAACTGGGACAAAGAGAGTGGCATGGACATACATACACTACCAAACGTAAAATAAATAGCTGGTGGGAAGCAGTCGCATAGCACAGGGAGATCAGCTCGGTGCTTTGTGACCACCTAGAGGGGGTGGATAGGGAGGTGGGAGGGAGGGAGACGCAAGAGGGAAGAGATATGGGGACATATGTATATGTATAACTGATTCACTTTGTTATAAAGCAGAAACTAACACACCATTGTAAAGCAATTATACTCCAATAAAGATGTTAAAAAAAGAAAAAGAGTTTACCTTAATCTCAAGTAACTAAAATATAATGGAGACATTCTATTAGATAAACTTCCCTCTGCAGTCTAAGTTACAACACATTCTAAACCTCAAAAGTAGTCTATGCTTCTCTTTTATCAGAAATCTAACAGAGCATTCATTCATTCCCTATCTATACAAGCTAATGTTTATGATTATTCTGACGCATAACATAAACTTCTGAATCAGATTGCAAAAATAACATCTGTGCATCTTTCCAACTAATACAAGCAGGAGCTCACACTGGGCATTATGTGGTGCACTTGTCATGTGCATGCACCTGCACCTGCAAATGTGTTTACGAGCGAGCAGGATGACAGGTTGACATGGGGTGTTGACTGAAAGCACATTCTCATCTTAACTACAGCAATTTCTGTAGTAAATCGTTGTTTGATGTCAATTCTTTTACAGTCATTAATATATCACAAGCATAGGCGAAACGGTTTCAAGCTGGAAAAAGATGTATTTCTTTTTGCTTAAGGGAAACCCAAAACAGGAAGTAATAACTCGTTATTTATTGTCTTTTCCTTTTATTCCCCCAAACATCTCAAGTCAAAAGCTTGGGGAGGAATTTAGTTAGCCATCATCAGAATGAGTCATCTCTTGGATGTGGCTACTTTCACAGCAAGCACTTCCTCACGGTGCTAGAATTCCAGTTTGAGTCAAGGTCATGAAAGCTACATTTGAAACCAAGCAAATGTTTTATTACATAAAGGGGAGCGAAAAGGGGAGGCCCCGAGTCTCACTTAATGTTCATTTCAAACGCTGTCTAGAGCTTACCTAGAGAATAGGGGAAGACTCCTCTTGGCACTAGAATTCACATTCTGACTCTGCACTTGGTAAATCGTGTGAGCTGATGAAAGCAGGCAGAGGCACCCAAATCCAGAAGCCTTAATGCATCTGCTACCGGCCTCTGGCTGAACAAAGAACTTCACTGCAAGCTATCAGCATCAATCCTGAGGCCAAAAACCTGAGCTATGGTAGCTCTTTATTTCAACCGATCGTAAACATTAATTGATTGCCTACTGTTGCCTGTAAGAACCTCAAGGCCCAATACATAAGACAGAATCCAAAATGACAATACAATGTAAAAAATGCTATTAGAGGTATGATCAACACACTATGGGAACACAGGAGATGGACAACCTCTCCTTGGCATGTCCGAGAATAATAAGAAATATGCACCACAACAACTACCACCATCATTTGTTGAGAACTGACTTCGGGTCAGGCATAATTCCAGTGCTTTGCATGTTTTACCTAACCTATCCTTAACAGTGAGATAGAAAATAATACACTACAGTATTCATGAAGGGTTACCACAAATGGGGCATTGTTCTAAGGGCTTTTTCTTGAACAAACTCATTTAATCCTCACAACAAATCTATACAGATCTTATCACCTTCATTTTGCAGATGAAGAAACTGAGGCACTGAGAAGTTCATTAACTTTCTCAAGGTTATATAGCTGGTAGGTGGTTGAGCCAGCATTTGAAGCCAGGCAATCTGGCTCTGATGCCTTTAGACTTAACCAGTGAAATATGCAGCCTCACCCATTTACCACTCCATATTTACAAATGCAGAAATCAGGGCCCCTGTTGAGAGGCTGACTAGATACAAAGTGCAAGTAGTTTGACTGCAGAGCCTACCCTCATGGGGACTATCTCATGGGAAGGGGCATTTGAGCTGAAACTTGAAAGACAAGACTTTCACAAGGTGGAGGTGAAGGGCAAGGGTGTTCTCAGGGGTAGGAAAGAGTGTGTGCAGAGAACCAAGCACCGTGGAGAGTTCTGACATTGACAAATGGTCTGGAATGGCTCAATAAGTAACTGGGATGCCCCACTGGTTCTCTTCTTGAACGGGGTAGCGCGGAAGAGATTCCACACTGGGGAGAAATGAGCACTCAAAGAGAATAGCATCCTGGCCACCAATCAAGGCTGCCATCCTGGAACTTTACCAACAAACAGTTGCTGTCATTTTTCATAAATTCAACTTTCCACATAATCCAAAATGCCAGAAAACACTCATTTCCTATTTGTGGGAGGTTTTGCAGGGCTGATTATGACTAAAAAGCATCATGCCCTGTTTCTTTTATCAGGAACCTGACTGACAGAATCATTTACTTTTTATGAAGACAAATGAACATGGTTATTCTGATTAGAAGCAGAACAGTATCAGCTCAGGAACCAGACTCTGAACACAACATCTGGGGCACCACAGCTGCCCAGCTAATCCTGGAGTGGGGGAGGGACTGAAGCTGCATCACACAATAGGACAGCCCAATGCCGGGCACACTTGGTGAATCCAGTTGACAGAGGCAACTTGTCCTGTGTTCACAGACTCTTAACGGTGAGCATTAGCTGGTCCCTCCCAGCAGCACAACTGATATTATTAGCCTTCATATGGGAGGATGGTCACCTTGGGGGTGACAAAGTCCTGGACATGCAAGGTGGCTTCCAGTCAGACTGTTTCCTCTGAGGAACCTGCAACCCATAACCAGTTCTGAGAGATTTTTCGTCACAGGCCCCCCTGCTTGGCAGCTAACTGAACCAGAGATAGGTGTGGGACCCAAGGACAATCTTCACAGGCTTCCCTGTGAGTGCCCTGTCCCATATTAGAGGAAAACACCATCAGCTTTTCTCTGGAAGAGTTTAAATGCAAGCCATATAAAGAATAGTAGACAGCAGAGTAGCAGAGATGCAGAAAAGACGGATGCCATAAACTGATGTCAAGAAACACTGGGCACCGTAATAGATTGGAGTGGGGGTGGGCAGAATAAAGTTGATCACAAGCGACCGCTCTCTATTTAAAGAGAGAATCACTTACCAAAAACAGTGGCGCACACTAGCTTTTCTCCTGTCCCCCACCGCCAGGTCCATGCCTCCTCCTTCTGAGCCCCAGGAGGCTGGCTCTACAGGCCACATCACTGAGGTGCCTTGCTTCCTGGCTCCCCATGGGGCTGTGCCGAGTGGAGACTCAGCAGGAGATGAAAGGTAAGGAGGAGAGAGTTTAAGCATCTCTTCCTCTTCCTCCTCTCCCGCCTCGCGCTGTCTCCTGATGTGACTGCATCCCTCTACAAGCATGCCCCCGGCCATGGCCCTCTCCGTGCCCCAGGCCTCACCAGCTCCAGCTTTTCCCTTCAGGCCCAGGAGTGGTAACAGCTCCTCTATTGCTGGTCCCAGGAAGCTCCAGCCACCTGCTGGCTCCCCTGCTCCTGCCCACTCCTCTATAAACAATCCCTTCGTGAAATTTTCTTTCAAATCCCAGCCTGGGAGCCTCCTCTTTCCGTGGGGGCTGAGGTGTGGGAGAACACAAAACAGAGCACAACTGAACCAGAAACGAGTGAAATGTCTGTAGGAGTCTCAGGGCGAGGTTCATGCTCTGCACGAGGTCTGCTCAGAAGCCATCATACTCCTCCCTGCTCCTCTCAACCTGCGGTAAGCAGAGCAGGACCCTGTGCAGAGGCTCGGTGACCTATGGGGTATCAGGGAGTCGCCCACACGCCTCTCCTGTTACGACTGCCACTCAACCAGTGATGTTTTACACAAGCATTCATTGAGCCCTAGCATGTGCCAGGCAGCATGCTGGGCTCTGGGACCCAGGTGACAACAGAACAGATGCAGTCTTTGCCCCCATGAACCTTACAGTGGTTGGCATCGGGGAGGCAGGGGCTGAAGCAGGGAAGGGAGCAGACAGCAAACGAATAATCAGGCAAATAAGTGGAGAATTACAAACCCCGACCAGCGATTCAGAGGAAAACTGAAAGGAGCTAAGAGAATAACAGGGGATCTCATCTAGAACATCGACTCTGTTTAATGACTGGCGTTGCTACCGGCCAAAGTATCCATCTTATGGATGAAGAGACTGATAAAAAGGAAACCAGGCCTCCGGGAATGTGGAAAGGAATGTGAGATAAGCATGTTTAGGTAAAAACGCCTGGGCTGATACTGTGAAGCCACGTCACCTCCACCAGTGCATCTTCCGCTGCTGAAAACAGATGATGCTGGGGTTTGATAACTATGCTCCGTGGAGGACAAGTTTTATGATGGCCAAGGTTAGTCCAGACACTGTCCTCAATCCACGCTTTCAAAGCTTCCCATCTTCAGAGAACCTGTCTCTGAGGAGGCAAGGATTTTAGTGTTTGAAGAAGTGTGAACTGAGGCCAAAAGCTGCGCCAGCCACTTCCTTCATTCAGTTGGGAAAAGTTCATTCTCCTTTCTCTGAGGGCACAAAGCATTTAGAAACACCCTCCAGAACCCCTCCTACCACATCCACTATTGTCTCCTCATCATCTCACGGCTTCCCTAGAGGGACAAGTGATCCTAATTAATAGGGCATCAGAATTTCTGGAAAAAAATAGGAGGAAAGTCTTCCCCTTATTTTCATTTATTCCCCAATGTCTTGAAAAACAAGTAGCAAAGGTATGTCTTCAGTTTGCCTTCTTACATGGCGATCCGTTAGGGACAAAACAGCATTGAATTTTGGGGGAGGAGTCTTATTTTGGGAATGAGGCAATTTATAAACTTTGATGTTTTATACAATAGTCACTTAATATTTAATAAATAATTATCGAGTTCCTATCATGTGCTAGTCATTGTGCTAACCTCAGAGGATAGTTTATGAGCTAGACCTACATGATCCTTGCCCTTAAGGGATTTCCAGTGTAGCCAGAGAGACAGACAACTAAACAAGCAATTGCAATATGTCATAGTAAGGGTTACATAGGATACTTTTAAGGCATTTAATTTAGACTATAAAAGTCAAGGAAGGCTTCCCAGAGAACATTCTTACTTTAAGTTAATACCTGAAGGATGAATAGGAGCTGGACAGAAAAGTGTAGTGGGTAAGGGATTGAGACTGATCTAGGCAAAAGATACTCCATGTGCAAAGGTATGGAGGTGAGCAAGAGGTGCGGAGAGATGCTGAAAGATGTTCAGCTACAGGAAAGGATGTAAGAAAAAAAGAGACAGGAACTGAGGCTGAAAACGTAGGAACTGACCAGGTAATGATCAGCCTTGGAAACCAAGTTACGGCTGCTGGCCGTACTTTACCTTTACTCCTAGATCACTAGGAGTCCCTTGAAGAGTTCTAAGCAGGAAAACATATGATTATGTTTTAGAAAGATCATATGGACTGCAACGTGAGATAATGTCTATTTAGGTCTACTGCCCATTTTTGTATTGGGTTGTTTGTTTTTTTAATATTGAGCTGCATGAGCTGTTGATATACTTTGGAGATTGATCCTTTGTCCGTTGATTCATTTGCAAATATTTTCTCCCATTCTGAGGGTTCTCTTTTCGTCTTGTTTATAGTTTCCTTTGCTATGAAAAAGCTTTTAAGTTTCATTAGGTCCCATTTATTTTTGTTTTTATTTCCATTACCTCTAGGAGGTGAGTCAAAAAAGATCTTGTTGCGATTTATGTCAGAGTGTTCTTCCTATGTTTTACTCTAAGAGTTTTATAGTGTCCAGTCTTACATTTAGGTCTTTAATCCATTTTGAGTATATTTTTGTGTATGGTGTTAGGGAGTGTTCTGATTTCATTCTTTTACATGTAGCTATCCAGTTTTCCCAGCACCACTTACTGAAGAGACTGTCTTTTCTCCATTGTATATCCTTGCTTCCTCTGTCATAGATTAGTTGACCATAGGTACATGGGTTCATCTCTGGGCTTTCTATCCTATACCATTGATCTATATTTCTGTTTTTGTGCCAGTACCATACTCTCTTGATTACTGTAGCTTTGTAGTATAGTCTGAAGTCAGGGAGTCTGATTCCTCCAGCTCTGCTTTTTTCCCTCAAGATTGCTTTGGCTATTCGGGGTCTTTTGTGTTTCCATATAACTTTTAAGATCTTTTGTTCTAGTTCTGTTAAAAATGCCCTTGGTAATTTGATAAGGATTGCACTGAATCTGCTGATTGCTTTGGGTAGTATAGTCATTTTCACAGTATATATATTTTTAATTTTTTAATTTAATTTTATTTTTACAGAGCAGGTTCTTATTAGTTATCTATTCATTTTCACAATACTGATTCTTCCAATCCAACAACATGGTATATCTCTCCATCTCTTTGTGTCAGCTTTGAATTCTTTCATCAGTGTCTTATAGCTTTCTGAATACAGGTCTTTTACCTCCTTAGGTAGGTTTATTCCTAGGTATTTTATTCTTTTTGTTGCAATGGTGAATGGGATTGTTTCGTTAATTTCTCTTTCTGATCTTTTGTTGTTAGTGTATAGGAATGCAAGACATTCCTGTGCATTGATTTTGTATTATGCAACTTTACCAAATTCAGTGATTAGCTCTAGAAGTTTTCTGGTGGCATCTTTAGGATTATCTATGTATAGTATCATATCATCTGCAAAGAGTGACAGTTTTACTTCTTCTTTTCTCACTTGTATTCCCATTATTTCTTTTTCCTCTCTGATTGCTGTGGCTAGGACTTCCAAAACTATGTTGAATAATAGTGGTGAGAGTGAACTTCCTTGTTCCTGATCTTAGAGGAAATGCTTTCAATTTTTCACCACTGAGAATGCTGTTTGCTGTGGGTTTGTCGTATATGGCCTTTATCATGTTGAAGTAGGTTCCCTCTGTGCCCACTTTCCAGAGAGTTTTTATCATAAATTGGTGTTGAATGTTGTCAAAAGCTTTTTCTGCATCTATTGAGATGATCATATGGGTTTTATTCTTCAATTTGTTAATATGGTTTATCACATTTATTGATTTGCGTATATTGAAGAATCCTTGCATCCCTGGGATAAATCCCACTTGAACATGGTGTGTGACCCTTTGAATGTCTTGTTGGATCTGCTTGCTAGTATTTTGTTGAGGATTTCTGCATCTATTTTCATCAGTGATATTGGTCTGTAATTTTCTTTTTTTGTAGTATCTTTGTCTGGTTTTGGTATCAGGGTGATGGTGGCCTCATAGAATGAGTTTGGGAGAGTTCCTTCCTCTGGAATTTTTTGGAAGAGTTTGAGAAGGATGGGTGTTAGCTCTTCTCTAAATGTTTGAAAGAAATCACCTGTGAAATCAGCTGGTCCTGGACTTTTGTTTGTTGGAAGATTTTTAATCACAGTTTCAATTCCATTACTTGTTATTGGTCTGTTCATATTTCTATTTCTTCCTGGTTCAGTCTTGAAAGGTTATACCTTTCTAAGAGTCTGTCCATTTCTTCCAGGTTGTCCATTTTATTGGCATAGAGTTGCTTGTAGTAGTCTCTTATGATGCTTTATATTTCTGCAGTGTCCATTGTAACTTCTCCTTTTTCATTTCTAATTTTATTGATTTGAGTCCTCTCCCTCTTTTTCTTGACGAGTCTGACTAAAGGTTTATCAATTTTGTTTACCTCCTCAAAGAACCAGCTTTTAGTTTTACTGATCTTTGCTATTGTTTTCTTTGTTTCTATTTCATTTATTTCTGCTCTGATTTTTAAGATTTCTTTCCTTCTACTAACTTTGGGTTTTGTTTGTTCATCTTTCTCTAGTTCCTTTAGGTGTATGGTTAGATTGTTCATTGGAGATTTTTCTTGTTTCTTGAGGTAAGATTGTATTGCTATAAAGCTCCCTCTTAGAACTGCTTTTGCTGCATCCCATAGGTTTTGGATCACCGTGTTTTTGTTGTCATTTGTCTCTAGGTACTTCTTGATTTCCTCTTTGATTTCTTCAGTGGTCTCTTGGTTATTTAGCAGCGCACTGTTCAGCCTCCATGTGTTTGTGATTTTTACAGTTTTATTTCCCTGTAACTGATTTCTAAATTCATAGTGTTGTGGTCAGAAAAGATATTTGATATGATTTCAATTTTCTTAAATTTACTGAGGCTTGATTTGTGACCCAAGATGTGATCTATCCTGGAGAATGTTTGGTGTGCACTTCAGAAGAAAGTGTAATCTGCTGTTTTCAGATGGAATGTCCTATAAATATCAACTAAATCTATCTGGTCTATTGTGTCATTTAAAGCTTGTGTTTCCTTTATAATTTTCTGCCTGGATGATCTGTCCATTGGTGTAAATGAGGTGTTAAAGTCCCCCACTATTATTGTGTTACTGTCGATTTCCTCTTTTATAGCTGTTAGCATTTGCTTTATGCATTGAGGTGCTCCTATGTTGGGTGCATATATATTTATCATTGTTATATCTTCTTCTTGGATTGATCCCTTGATCATTATGTAGTGTCCTTCCTTGTCTCTTGTAACATTCTTTTTTTTAAAGTCTATTTTATCTGAAATGAGTATTGCTAGTCCAGCTTTCTTTTGATTTCCATTCGCATGGAATATCTTTTTCCATCCCCTCACTTTCAGTCTGTATGTGTCCCTAGGTCTGAAGTGGGTCTCTTGTAGATAGCATATAAATGGGTCTTGTTTTTGTATCCATTCAGCAAACCTGCGTTTTTTGGTTGGAGCATTTAATCCATTCCCGTTTAAGGTAATTATCAATATGTGTGTTCCTATGACCATTTTCTTAATTGTTTTGGGTTTGTTTTTGTAAGTCCTTTTCTTCTCTTGTGTTTCCCACTTAAAGAAGTTACTTTAGCATTTGTTGTAGCGCTGGTTTGGAGGTGCTGAATTCTCTTAGCTTTTGCTTGTCTGTAAAGCTTTTGATTTCTCTGTCAGATCTGAATGAGATCTTTGCTGGGTAGTGTAATCTTGGTTGTAGGTTCTTCGCTTTTACCACTTTAAATATATCGTGCCACTCCCTTCTGGCTTGTAGAGTTTCTGCTGAGAAATCAGCTGTTAACCTTATGGGAGTTCCCTTCTATGTTATTTGTTTTTTTTCCCTTGCTGCTTTCAAGAATTTTTCTTTAATTCTTGTCAACTTGATTACTATGTGTCTCGGCATGTTTCCCCTTGGGTTTATCCTGCCTGGGACTCTGTGCTTCCTGGACTTGGGTGGCTATTTCCTTTCATATGTTAGGGAAATTTTTGACTATAATCTCTTCAAATATTTTCTTGGGTCCTTTCTCTCTCTCTTCACCTTCTGGGACCCCTATAATGCAAATGTTGGTGCATTTAATGTTGTCCCAGAGGTCTCTTAAGGTGTCTTCACTTCTTTACATTCTATTTTCTTTCTTCTGTTCTACAGCAGTGAATTCCATCATTCTGTCTTCCAGGTCACTTATCCATTCTTCTGCCTCAGTTATTCTGCTATTTATTCCTTCAAGTGTATTTTTCATATTAGTTATTATATTGTTCATCTCTGTTTGTTAATTCTTCTAGGTCTGTGCTAAACATTTCTTGCATCTTCTCGATCTTTGCCTCCATTCTTTTTCCGAGGTCCTAGATCATCTTCACTATCATTATTCTGAATTCTTTTTCTGGAAGGTTGCCTATCTCCACTTCATTGAGTTGTTTTTCTGGGGTTTTATCTTGTTCCCTCATCTGGTACATAGTCCTCTGCCTTTTCATTTTGTCTATCTTTCTGTGAATGTGGTTTTCATTCCACAGGCTGCAGAAGTGTAGTTCTTCTTGCTTCTGCTGTCTGACCTCTGGTGGAAGAGGCTATTTAAGAGGCTTGTGCAAGCTTCCTGATGGGAGGGACTGGTGGTGGGTAAAGCTGGCTGTTGCTCTGGTGGGAAGAGCTCAGTAAAACTTTAATCCACTTGTCTGCTCATGGGTGGGGCTGAGTTCCCTCCCTGTTGATTGTTTGGTCTGAGGCGACCCAGCACTGGTGCCTATAGGCTCTTTGGTGGGGCTAATGGCGGACTCCAGGAGGGCTCACACCAAGGAGTACTTCCCAGAACTTCTGCTGCCAGTATCCCTGTCCCCGCGGTGAGCCACAGCCAACCCCCACCTCTGCAGGAAATCCTCCAACACTAGCAGGTAGGTCTGGTTCAGTCTCCTATGGGGTCACTGCTCCTTCCCCCTGGGTCCTGATGCACACTACTTTGTGTGTGCCCTCCAAGAGTGGAGTCTCTGTTTCCCCTAGTCCTGTCAAAGTCCTGCAAACAAATCCTGCTAGCCTTCAAAGTCTGATTCTCTTGGAATTCCTCCTCCCATTGCCAGACCCCCAGGTTGCAAAGCCTGACCTGGGGCTCAGAACCTTCACTCCAGGGGGTGGACTTCTGTGGTATAAGTGTTCTCCAGTGTGTGAGTCACCCACCCAGCGGTTATGGGATTTGATTTTACTCTGATTGTACCCCTCCCACCCTCTCATTGCAGCTTCTCCTTTGTCTTTAGATGTGGGGTATCTTTTTTGGTGAGTTCCAGTGTCTTCCTGTCAATGACTGTTCAGCAGTTAGTTGTGATTCTGGTCCTCTCACAAGAGGGAATGAATGCACATCCTTCTATTCCACCATCTTGAACCAATCTCCAGTTCCTCCTATTTTAAAATAGTGAACATAATATCTATAGAATCAACTTCATAGAGTTGTTCTGAGGATTAGATGACCTATATGTAAAGTGCTTAGAACAGGGGGCATGGCACTTACCAAATGCTCATCAGGTTGTTAATTATCATAAACTGTACCTTACAGTGAACACTTGAGAGTTCATTCAGCTTTCCAGGACTAATGTGTTCCAAGTAATGAAAGGTACATAGAAATAGATTTCTCACTACCCACCCACCTTGTATAAACTACTTATATTCATAACTACCCCCAAATAACCTGTATTGAATAGAACTTTTATTTAACGAAGAGCTTTCATTGTCTCCCGTTATTGTTCCAATGACTCCATGAGCAAGGAGACCTGTTTCCTCTTCCAAGAGATCAAGAAAATTACCCAAGGTTATACAGAATGTAAGAAGTGGGATCAGGATTTGAACCCCAGTTCTCTGATTCAAGGTTTGCTAATTGTTACAGATCATTTACCTCCCTTCTTCCCCTGGATGGAAATATATTTATAGGTCCCTGTTCCGACAGCACTGCAAAATATTTCCATTAAGTTTTGAAATGATTTTCACCTGCAATAACTTTTTCTGCTACTCTAGCTGCACACACCCAGTGTGGTAGAGAGGCTGTGGGTCAAACAGTTTATGATGTAAATGTCACTACTGTTGGAGCACTCTTGTCCTCAGCCCTGCTGTCCATCCAATGGGAAGCTCTAATGGTCAACCAATATTTTGGAAAACATGAAAGAGCTGATCAAACCATGAGTTATAGAGTATCTTTCCCACCCCTATCACTTCCAATGAACTGATAGGAAAAGAATGAAGGCAGTCAAAACAGACTAGGTAGCTATATTTTGCATTATTTTGCATTCTGATTTAGTATAAGAAAATCCAGCTTGTTATTGTGTGTTACGCATGTACGTGTGTGTATGTGTGTGTGTGTTCAAGTGAATAATTCTTATGCCTCAGATTCAGATCAAAAATAGTGATACTATATATTTATGGACTCTGAAGATGATTTCTTAAAATATATCTGTGTTTATGGACACAATATTGAGTCAGAAATGGTTATTCTGCAGCTGACATTGTGTTCCAACAACCAGACAGACTGAGAAGTGAGTCACCACCCGGTCAGGCACTCCATCACAGTTCCTCTACTTGGTTGTCTCCAGGCAACAAGCGGCTCTGAGCTGCACGTAATTAAAGCCAGATGAGCTGAAGAGGGAAGGAAGGCTGATCATTAAGGTGTCAAGAAGGAGACAGGTGGGAATGATGATGGATTGAAAACATGCATTTAGCCTTATTCTTTCCCCAAACCCCATGAAAATGAGAGTAAAAGGATTTTATTACAGGCATAAACCCACAAGGACAAAGAAAATGTGAAAAGAGACAGAAGCAATGAAATTTGAAAGCTGGAAAGCAGATGGGCAAGTGGTAGCTGACTTAACAAACCTGAAAATATGAATCCTAAGGAGGTGGTGAAGAAAGGAAGAAGCAGCAAGATTTACATCGCAAAACCCAGAAACAGCTCAAGAATTGGCAGGACAAGTGGTTTCTGGAAGAAGGGGTTGATGCTGGGGCTAAAAGCAAGAGGAAAGTCTTCTTGAGAGACTGTCAGATGCCCAGATATCCCTCCTACGCAGCAGGATAGCTGGAGCAGATTTCACTATCTTCTCGAGTTTTCATCCCTCCCTCTGCCCCGTGGTTGTGTAGTTGCTTCTACCGGAAAGAGAACATGCATCTTCGTCTCACTGATGTTGTGTTTGGCCAATGGAGTATGGGCAGACTTGACAGTGAACGAGTTCTGAGCCGAGGCCTTACTAGACACCGTGTGCTTCCACTTGTCCCCAAACCCCAGTTCGGTTGTGGCCATGAGAGGCTATGGCCCCAGGAGCCTGCTGGTCCAAGAAGAACGAGAGACATGGAATGGAACAGAGCTGATCTAAGCACACAGCCTGGATCCCAGCCCAGCCAAGCCCAGCTGACCTGCAGTCACAGGAGCTAGAAACACTGCTTGTTGCTGCAATACGCTACCGATATTTTGTGGCTATCTGTTCTTCAGCATAGTTGGCTGAGACGGTAATAGGTCCATACAAGCGGATGCTGCTGTAATAAAACTAAAGTATGTGGTATTGGCTTTGGGAACAGGTCACAGGTGGTGAGGTACATATATATTTTTATACATTGTAATATGTATGTTTTATATATTGCAATATGTTTTTATATATTGCGATATATATTGTGAGAGCTAAAAAATGATAAGGAAAATATTATAGGAGATGGAAAAATGGTGCCCATGTTCTGCAATGGCAAGACACTTGGTATAATTGTTACCGAAAGTAACCTGGAGGCTAGAAAAAATACCTAATGAACTCAAAGCCTTGAGCAAGGAGGTTTCCAGACAGAATGTTGACAGAGGTGACTGGAGCATCCTTGGCAATCTTGGGCCAAAGCACAGAAGGAATGGGCAAATATGCAAGGATTTGCGGGGGGGTGGCAGCTCCGTGGATGGGGGGTGGCACATGTGGGCAGAGGGAGGCTGGAGTCAGGGCATAAGACTGAGCACAGACCCCAGACTCCCATTTCCCTAGGCTGGGGCTTTGATGATGTTTCCAGCTCGACATGAAGGCATCTGGGTTTGAAAAGGCTCTTGTGTGTGACACTGTGCATGACCAGAACATGCTGGAACTGGTGACTCCAAAACACTCTGTGCATACCATATTTTAACATTCCTGCCAGTGCCTGGTACTCAGCAATTGTTTCTTGAACAAATAAATAAATGATCTTAAACAAGTCACTTAACCCCCCTGACTTTAGTTTCCTTGGTTTCTTCCATGGCTAAGCTCCTACAATGGATATTTGTTCTAATCCTCAGCGATAGGGAGGCCTGGGAACTTCTGGGAGCTGCTGGTCAGCTTTAGACAGTCCCTTGGGCATCTGCTGGCAGGGACCAAGCGGTCAGTCCCCTCCAGGCTGAGCCCCTGCTTCTCCCAAAGTCAGGGCACCACAGCCAAACTTGACTAAACCAGAGAGAAGAGAAGGATAGTTTAGCTTATGTATTGTTTAAAAGCCTTATTTAGTTCTATTCTAGCAGCCAAGAATCTTCTGTCATTTCAGCAGAAAGTTCTTCAGAGGGCAGTGTTAGATCCAAGCACTTCTTAGCATCTCTGGAAGATCTGGGCAGGAGACAGGTGGGAACTGGCCGCTGCATGGATCTGGGAGAAGGCCCCAGAGAGCTGCCCCTCCTCGTCCTCTATTCCTCAGGCAACTGAGAGTGTTAGCTGTCGTCCATGCAAAGAATGCAAATGTAAAAACCACTAAACAGCTCACATCTTCACATGCCCACCTCACTCTGGACTAGCTGAGGACGGACCAAGCTACCCCACCACCTCTCCTCTGGCCTCTCCTTCTGTCTCCAGCATCTCCCTCGCCCTGAGACCTCATCTTCACAGGGCCTGGGCCGGCAGAGCCAAGCTGCCTCTTGCCCCCTGGGTCCCCTGGCTGCAGACGCCAGGCAAGGGCCACGCAGGCAGCGCTGATTAGACACACTTCAGCCCTCATCCTGGGAGAAATGTTCCTAATGTCCATGCCCCTGGGCCCCCTCGCCCTGCCCATCTCTGATCACAGCTGCGGAGCACACTTGCTATCAGCGGGCTCGTGATGGGGGCTCCTCAACAGCTCCAAGAGCACCAAGAGGCTGAAGGGAGAGCTTAATACCTCACATGCTCTGGCTGAGGAGGGGCAGAAAGGAAGGCGGGGAGACGCTGGGCATACGCATGCTGTGATGATGAGAGAGATTTAAGTGTGGATGGCACCGAGCGGTTTCCTGGGGCTAAGTTTTCCGCGGGTGCTAAGGGGGCAAAGAGATCTCCACCCTGTCCAGCTCTCCAAGCAGGTTCCCCACCTGCCAGCCGGGCAGACGTGTCTGACAGAACCGGCTGTCAGGAAGCAGCAGCAAGACTCTTCTTTTCAGAAATCACACCTTCTCTTTCCCAATTTCCCTTCTGTCTTCCTTCTGTCCTTCATCCCCACAATTTCTGAGGAATCTGGGTGACTGTACATGCTGGATTTCTCTAACGAGCCTGGATTTCTTTCAGGAAACTTTCGCTGCTGGCCCAGGACACTGATTTCTCACTAAGGGGAGAGGAGCTGTCAGGACAACCACGTATTCACATTTGGAAAAATGACAGCGTCTTTTCCAACCTGAGGTAGATGTGGGGCTGTGGCTGCCCCTCTGTCACCCACTTCATCTGTCACCAGGGAAGAACAGCCACTGCTGATGGTGATATGGTCCTCAATCTGGGAGTATCCGACTGCTGGCTCTTTTCCCAATTTAAAGAACATCAGAGGAAGCACAAGGTTGCCGCAGACCCTCTGATGTTTTCATGATGAAAACTAAGGGACAGCTGGTGGCTATTAGGAACCCTACTTTAATCCAGCCATCTCTGTCAGCGTCTCTCTTGTCTCCAATTTGGAGAGACATTGAGAATCAGGCAAAAATCTGCTTTGCACTAAGTGGTTTGTAAAATAAAGATGTCAGGGCAGTGATAACTGCCCTCTTCAAGAGCTGAAGAAATCTTGCTGTTTTGAAATGAAGGATCAGAGACCTCAAGGAGTTCCTGCAATAAAAACAGTTCAGAAGAACCACTCATGTAGAGGAATAGGGCTTGGTCCAGAGTCTGGTTGATGACAGGCACTAGAAAAAGGTATGCTGCCTTCGATGAGATGGAAGGAGGGTAACTCGGGTTGTGGTGCTTTTTACGAAATGACCATGTGGATTTTAGAGGGTACAGCCTCTGTCTTCCAGCACTGTGGCTGGCTTACCTTTTGTTTTGACGCAGAGGGTTTTGGAATAATCACACCCAGAAGACCGTTTGTGAAATACTTGCCTTGTGCCTATGCTTCTGGTCAAAAACATTCAATGGTTCCCTACTGCCAATGGATTTAAGCACTGTCTACTCAAGTCTGTCCATAATCTGACTCCATCGGCTCTTGGCTGCCTGTCTCCTTCTGTTCCCTTCTCTCCTCCATGCTCAGAGTCACATTAAGGGGCAGGTCAGCTACACATCCAGTCCATAAAAGATACCTAAAAAGAATGTCAACGAATGCAAGCAACATCTCCATTCTCAGTAAAAAAGCCTTTGGCATTCAACAAGACAGGATGCCGCAGAGGCTGGGGGTCTATAAGTTTGGAGTAAAAGACTGAGAGGCCCAGGGAGGGCAGATCTGAGAAGGGAAGGCAGGGAAGGGGAAGGCTGAGTGTGGGAAGGGAAAAAATGGAGAGGTAACTCAGCAGCTGCAAGGTGGAAAAGCAAGGCTTCACAGAACAGCCAAACAATTGCAAATCGAAGGACTTAAACTTTTCCCTCCTTCTCCTCTTTGAAATGGTAAGTAATGATACCAGGTAACACTACATCACACAGACTACGTGCCAAGGCAGTGCTGTGATTTATCTATATGAGCTTGTCTGATTCACATCACAAACCTACCAGGTAGAAACTATCATTATCCCCACTTTACTGATGAAGAAACCGAGGTGCAGAGGGGTTGAGTGGCTTGTCCAAGGTCACACGACTAGTAAATAATGGAGCCAGGTCCAGTTCTAGACTCCTCTAGTCTCCATGTCCAACACCATCCTATTCTGCCTTTTCTATCCACCCTACATTGCTTCCATGTTGCTACAAGTTGTGGAGGTGGAATTTTGGAGAAGACCAGAGGAAGGGAGAAGGGTCAGTTGACATATGGACTAAAACATAAATGAAGGGGTAAAGAGCTCTTACAGGAAATTGACTCATGCCCTCACTCACTAAATATATATTGGAAAAATATCTACTCTAGATTCATCAAGTTGCATACATTAAATATGCACAGCTTTTTTTGTATGTCTATCATATCTCAATAAAGTATTTGGTAAAAGAAAAGAATGAAGGAAGAATGGGCTCCCCAACCTGACCAAACTGAGAAAATTAACTGTGGCTTTCAGTTCAGTATTGCACATCACAACCACAGTGCCCTCGTGTCTATCTGCTCTTAAGATATTTGCGTTTACTGATCTAGATGAAGGCGGGATTTCAACTGCATCATTTCAAACTTAGCTTCTGTTTGAGACTTGGGTTCACATAATCAACTTTCATGCTCACCTGAAACTTTGATTATGTCACTCTTTGATTATGTCACGCTTCTCAGACCATGCCTGAGTTTATGCTGATGAGGTGGCTCATGGTGGGCCCATAGGTGGTTTCAGGATGGGGGATGGCCAGGCTGGAAAGCCCAACCACGTGATTAGAGGGTTGGGGCTTTGAGCCATCCAACAGTCAGCTGACCTCCAGGGAGGGAAAGGAGGTTGGTGACAGAGTTTAATCACATGACCAATAACTTAATCAATCATGCTTGCATATTGGTGTCCAATAAAAACTCTGGACACCGAAGCCTGGCTGAGTTTCCTGGTTGGTGATACACATTGATGTGCCAAGAGGGTGATGTCTCCTGAGGACAAGGAAGCTTTGTTTTGGGGACCTTCCCAGACCTCACTTTATGCATTTCTTCATTGAGCTGGTGCTGTTTGGTGTCCTTTATAATAAAACCATGATCATAAATATAGTGTTTTCCTGAGTCCTCTGAGTCATTCAAGCCTATTACTGAACCTCAGGGCATAGTGCAAAGCCCTGAATTTGTAGCCAGTTGGTCAAAAGGGGCCTAGGAACCCCAGAGCTTATGGCTAGTGTCTGAAGGGAGGGGAGTCCTGTGGAGGACTGAGCCCTTAACCTGTGAAATTTGACCTAACCCCAGGTAACTGGTGTCAGAATTACACTGCAACTCTGTAGACACATGGTAAGAAAGACAGACATAGACTCTGGCCTTCATGGGGCTCACAGCCTAGCCAAGATGGCAGACACGCACTAAGCAATTCATGTGGGGAAGCTTTGTTTGAAGTGAATTATAGGGCATGGTGGGGCCTATGGCAGAAGGAGCCCCGGCACCTAGGGACATAGCAGTGGACCTGTCTCTTATTCATTTACATTTTGCAACAATGAGGATGAAGACTTGGCCTTCAGAGGTGCTCGATAAATTATTCCTAAAGTCAATGGAATAACACAACACTTGGTTCACGACAGTTCCTACCCAGAAAATTCCTAGGCGAGTGACCCCTTTTCTCACTTGCCCAGATGGGTCATGCCACACGGAAACCAGGAACATCCTCGCCCCTGAGGGCCTTCTCATTTCCCCTGACCTCTTTTGGCTTGTCCGCTCTCTGCTTTTCTTTCTTTCTTTCTTTCTTTTTTTTTTTTAATTTGGCCGCACCACACAGCTTGTGGGATCTTAGTTCCCCAACCAGGGATCGAACCCGGGCCCCGGCAGTGAAAGCACTAAGTCCTAACCACTGGACCGCCAGGGAATTCCCTGACCTCTGCTTTTCTTTTCCTTCTCAGTGCATCCCTCCCACTTCCCCCCTTTCCTCGTTCATTCTCATTCCCTCTCTCTCTTTCTCCCTTTCTCTCTCTTTCTCATCAGAGAAAGCCAGTCTCACTTACGGGGGCAGCAATCATCCTCCTCCTTCAGTCTAAAGGACGGCTAAATTGTTCTGCACTAACTATCAACAGTGATTTGGATGTGAAAGGAGAAGATGAGAGGACAGAGGAAGAGAAGACAGAATTGGGACCAGAATTCTCCCCGCACAGTGCTCTGGGCAGGGTCCACAAAGTGATCCCATTAGCACCTGAAATGAAGCCTGCCTGCCACTCCTGGTGGCGTAAGTAGACTAGAAGACTTAAACTTGTGCTACAGATAATATAGAAATTAGACTCATCATTATCACCATAAATCTGAATACTGAGCCCTGACTCTGTGCCAGGCATGGCTCTAGAGAGACAATTAATGTTTTGATAAATGATTATTCCAGAAAGGTTAACCCTTGCTCCAGTAAGTGGCAAAGCTAGGACAAAGAGTCCTATCTCTGAAATGGTCTATCTATAGCTTCATCCAAGTCCCTGATCCCCTCTGAGCCTCAGTTCTTTATCAGCAAAATGAAGCTTAGAACCATGTCCCAAGGTCACACAAATAGCCAGTAAAGGAGCCAGGACTTAGATCATGTGACCCTGAGCCCAGAGACCTTTCAGCCTCCCCACAACTCCCTCTGTCCTCTTTCAAATCACTGCTGTCTTTTGCCAAGTGACTAAATGGCAGAAACAATAAATGTCGTGAGAGAGAAGAAAAACTTTCAATAAGAGGTGTCCCCAAATGCCTCATACAGTTAATTAAATGGGAATTTAGAGATGGAACAATAAAGTCCCTAGACCTAGTTTTATGTTTTTAATGGGAAGGAAGATGTGGGTTCTGGGGAAACAGAAGGGAAATGCTTCCCATGGATCCCCAACGTATCCCTTTTGTGGAGAAGGCAAATGTGAGTACATACAACCTCACAAAAAGTTTAGACTTAATGCACCTATGTCAGAGGCCGCACAAAACAAGAGGTAAGCTGATGCACAAGAAGTTACCCTCATAAAAAAAAAAGTCATAGTGATTAATAATTAGAAAGCTGAGATACCTGGGATCTAAAATTGGGCTTTTATCCATTTGCTCATTTAGCAAATACAGGCAGTGAGTTAAGAGATCTAGGAGATACAAAGTTTATGGGCTTCCCTGGTGGCACAGTGGTTAAGATTCCGCCTGCCAATGCAGGGGACACGGGTTCCAACCCTGCTCTGGGATGATCCCGCATGCCGCGGAGCAACTAAGTCCGTGTACCACAACTACTGAGCCTGTGCTCTAGAGCCTGCGAGCCACAACTACTGAGCCCATGTGCTGCATCTACTGAAGCCCACGCACTCTAGAGCCTGTGCTCCACAGCGAGAGAAGCCTGTGCACCGCAATGAAGAGTAGCCCCTGCTTGCCCCAACTAGAGAAAGCTTGCGCACATCAATGAAGACCCAAAAGAGCCAAAAATAATAAATATAAATAAATAAATTTATAAAAAACAAAACAAAGTTTAACAACACAACAGGCTCTGCCCTTAAGAAACTTGGGCTCACATACTTATGAAAACTTCCAATAAAACATAAAGCAGTGCTTTAGAAACCAAACAATTCTTAATATAGTTTCAATGAAATATGATAATGAGGGGGAAATGGTCAAACACAGAGGTAGCAAAATCAAGAGTCTGTGTTTTGAAACATCAAAATAATTAGAGAAGATCTTGAGACAACTGACAAAATTTATATCTAGACTGTGGATTAGATAGTAGTCCTATATTAATGTTAAATTTCCTACTTTTGTAATGTGGTTATGAAAGAGGATGTGCTTGATCTTAGAAAATGCACACTCAAGTATTTAAGGGTAATGGGGTGTGATGTCTCCAAGTTCAGAGAAAAATATACACAAACACATGCACACACACACACACACACACACACACACACACACAGTGCGGGAAGAGGGGAGAGAAAATGACAAAGCAGAGAATCCAAAATGTAAACATATGTGGAATCTAAGTAATAGAATTAGAACTATTTGTACTATACCTGAAATTCTTCAATAAGTTTAAAATTATATGACAATTTAAGTGTCCCCAACTCCCCTTAATTGATATAATGGATAAACCACACATACTAATGGAGCATCACCTAACCCCAAAGAGGTTCCTTCCGGCTGGTGCTGCGCCTGAATCATGTTTTTCCCATCTTCTGCAACCAAAACACAGGAAAATCTCAGGCTGGTTGCATGCCAAGCATGGAAGGTAACATGTTTCAGAATGTGGGTCAAATGACTATGTTTAAATGAACCAACTCAAGCCAGTTTCTTGAAGAGTTTATCCAAACACAGCTGGTAGAAAGAAACACCTTAATCAGAGCAGGACTATCCAAGTCACAAAAATCATTAACCCCCAACTGTCCTTAAGTTACAGCTGCTGTAGCAAACATACACCAAAGGCATTGTCTTTGAAATATTATAGCAATGCAGGAATGTATTTGTATACATTGTATACACAGGTTGTGAGGAGGAGGGAAAGAGAAAAAGAGAGACACCTACTATTATGGACTATAAGACATTGCTTACTTGGATGACAGCCAAGAAATAATATGGACAAACAGTTAAATTCTGTAGTCCAGTACCTAACTTCACAGGACTGACAAGCAAGATGATTGAAAGAAGAATATTCTTTACAACACAGAAAACCCTTTTACCTAACCCACACCATCATGCCCAGCTGGAAGGATATAATCATGTAACATGTAACAATTAAACTTCATTCTCATTTCATCCTAAAAACACATTTTACCCAGAGTTCATTGTGCAGCTTAATAAAACATAGAAATACCAAATGGGGAAAAGCTAAATTCTGAACAAGCCATATTTAAATAAAAATTTAATGCTTTTTTTTCCCTCCAAAGAAAGAAATGAAAACAGGAAAGGTTTGCTCCTTAATGAATCTTTGAGATAAACACAGACACTACAGTTAACCTACTGGGATTTATGAAAGTAATTTTGATCCTTGCATTATTGAAAGGGATCTAGTTCTGGTATACTCTAAATTCTAATTAAACAAACAAGGAAAAAAGTTTTAAAATGAACAATGCAATCAAATATAGACGTTCTATTTAGACACAGCAATGTTAGCATAACGAGTTAAAAAAAGAAAAGGGAAAATAATTATTAAACAGATGGGTGGTGAAAAGAAAAGTTGTTTTTTTTTTTTTAATGCATAAAGCCTTAATCTGAAGCCAAGCAGAGACGAAGATAAACAAAAAGTTGCCCTTCCCGGCCAGAGAGCATCCTACCCAGGAAATCAAGTGAAATCAGTCTGAAATACTGACTGCAGTTAATGAACTTAGCATTCTGATGCCAAACGAAATATTAAAGCAAGTTCCCTATTTTTAGGGCTTTGTATCTTGGTGATTGTATGATGAATCAGGATGTGTCTTGACAAACTCACTAGCAGCCCCGAGGATATTTGTTTTCCTACCAAAAATAGTTGGAGTCTCCTAAACTGTGGAATGGACATAAAGTGATCAGAACACTTGAGGAATCTGACTCAACTATTGAATCAGAAGAACAGTCAGGGGCTCGGGGCTAAGGGCCTGACACCTTGTCTGGCCATACAGGAACCTACTGGGACACAGTGCTAGCAGTCAAAAGATTAGGCAGCACTTTGTCTGCGGTCTGCAAGGCATACTATACAGCTGCATTGAGAAAATGCAGGGGGTTCCAGAGCTGAGACCTTACTAGCCTGTCAGAATGGGTCCCCCAGGCTGGAATCTAGTAGGTCAGGGCCTCCCACCCCCACCAGCAAAGGTCCCCACTTAGAATCTGGTAAATTCCTCCACTATCACCTAAAAGATGTGCATTTCTCCACATCGTTTCTCCTTCTGTCATGGGACCCCAGCATCACCCAAACTATTTTAACCTCTGTCAGGATACCTCCAAGCTCCAGTGGTGTGGTCCTATGTGGGGCAAATTTCACCTCTCTGGGCCTCAGTCCCCTCACCTATAAAAATGAGAGGGCTGGACCCAATGATCTCCAAAGGCCTTTGCAGATCTAAAAATGGAATTGCAATGTGCAATTCTAGATTTCAAACCCAGAGAAAGTCATTTGGGGCCCTCCACAGTCTTGGCTGTGGGTGCTAGCAATCAACACATATATATTTTTAACATCTCTATTGGAGTATAATTGCTTTACAATGGTGTGTTAGTTTCTGCTTTATGACAAAGTGAATCAGTTCTACATACACATACATCCCCATATCTCCTCCCTCTTGCATCTCCCTCCCACCCTCCCTATCCCACCCCTCTGGGTGTACACAAAGCACCGAGCTGATCTCCCTGTGCTATGCGGCTGCTTCCCACTAGCTATCTATTTTACGTTCGGTAGTGTATATATGTCCATGCTACTCTCGCTTCGCCCAGCTTCACCCTCCCACCCCGTGTCCTCAAGTGCATTTTCTATGCCTACCTCTTTATTCCTGCCCTGCAACTAGGTTCATCAGTACCAATTTTTTTTTTAGATTCCATATATATGTGTTAGCATATGGTATTTGTTTTTCTCTTTCTGACTTACTTCACTCTGTACGACAGACTCTAGGTCCATCCACCTCACTACAAATAACTCAATTTCGTTTCTTTTTATGGCTGAGTAATATTCCATTGTATATATGTGCCACATCTTCTTTATCCATTCATCTGTTGATGGACACTTGGGTTGCTTCCATGTCCTGGCTATTGCAAATAGAGCAGCAATGAACACTGTGATACATGACTCTTTTTGAATTATGGTTTTCTCAGGGTATATGCCCAGTAGTGGGATTGCTCCACTATGGTAGTTCTACTTTTAGTTTTTTAAGGAACCTCCACACTGTTCTCCATAGTGGCTGTATCAGTTTACATTCCCATCAACAGTGCAAGAGGGTTCCCTTTTCTCCACACCCTGTCCAGCATGTATTGCTTGTAGATTTGTTGATGATGGCCATTCTGACTGGTGTGAGGTGATACCTCATTGTAGTTTTGATTTGCATTTCTCTAATGATTAGTGATTTTGAGCTTCCTTTCATGTGTTTGTTGGCAATCTGTATATCTTCTTTGGAGAAATGTTTTTATCTGGCCAAATCTCACAATTATGTCTAGTTGGCCAAAGATGGACCATAAGCCTCCCCAGCAGCTCTTAGGAAGCCTATAACCCTGTCACCGTAATCACAGAATGCTTGTGGATATTCACTTTTAGAGCATAATTGGTCATATACACTGCAGCTTAGTTATGGCACCACTGAACACGGGGAGCACTTCAGTATAAGGAGGGACCTTCTTGGCGCTCATTCAAGGGAGATGTGTTATTAAAGGACTGAAAAGGATAAACTACAGAGATGTTTTTACGCCTTAAGGAATAATAATAGTAGCTAGTATTTGTTGACTGTTTACCATATGCTAGGACCTGTTCTAGGGCCTTTGCATGATTATCTCACTAAATTCTCCTCTCAACCCTGTAAAATGGATTGTTATCCACCATGGGATCAAATAGATAAGGAAAATGGGCCCTTATCTATCTAGAGAGGATAAATAATTCACCCAAGGACACTCAGAACTAGAATTTGAACCCAGGCAATCTGGTTTCAGAGCCATCATGCTTCAAACAAGGTTTCATTTTAAATACAGCTGCACAGTGTATGCAGGACATTGGTCCCTTGACCTTCTAGTCCGCTTTTAATTTTTTAAACTTTTTATTTGGAAACAATTCCAAACATACAGAAAAGTTGCAAAAACAGTACATTTGAACCATTTGAGAGTAAGCTGCTGGCATTCTGCCTCATCACCTCCAGGAAGGCTTTAGTGTATTTATTCTGTAACTGTAATGCAACCATTGAAATCTGGAAATTAACACTGAAACACTGTTGCCATCTCAGCGTCAGATGCCACCTAGGTTTACCCACTTGCCCCAGTCAGTGTTTTCTAGGAAAAGCAGCCAGCTCAGCATCGCAGAGCGCACTCAGTTGTCCTGGCTCTTTAGTCTCCTTCGATGTGCAACAGCCTCTGGATCCTTCCTTCACTTTCATGACCTTGGCATTTTTCCGATTGCAGGCTAGTTATTTTAAAGAATGGCCCTTTGATTTGAGGTTTTCTGTTGAAACCTCATGGTTAGATTTGGGTTTAGACATCTTCGGCAGGAATATCACAGAAGTGATGCTGTGTTCTTCTCACTGTACTCACCAGGTGGCACATAATTTTTACTTGTTCTATTACTGGTGATGTTCACTGGAGAAACCTGGCAGACCACAGTGTAAATTATGCTTTTTTTGGTGATGTATAAGTACTTCATAAGAAGGCACCACGAGACTGTAAATATCCCATTCCTCAAGAAACTTTCTAGCTATTTGCTTGTTTATATTAATATGGACTCATAAATTCCTGTTTTATTCATTAGGTTACAATCTGTTATCATCTTTTATGCTCAAAGCACCCCAGATTTGGCCAGTAGAAGACCCTTTAAGCCAACTTCCATGTTATTTAGAGAACAGTATCCGGGCACTAGCTTTGCTCATAACTATTGCTCATCGCTTCCACTGCCCTCCCTGTCCCCAGTGTAGACATCCTCTTCACCCCGCTCTGGCTTCAATACCCTCCCCTCACCCCACCTGGGCTGCAACATCCTTCCTGAGCCACCTCAGCCTTCCTCCCATGATGCCCACCTGCTGGGCATACTGAATATCCCTTGATCAGCCCTATCTATTGGCTTTGGGACTGGATTGTTCAGAAGGACAGACAAAGAAGAATTAGCTGCCTTTAGATCACCATGCTTGCTAATTCTTTCAAGTTCACAGGAAGGAACACTAAAGGGCTCCCATATTATTAATTTCCATTTTCTGTACATTTCCATTGAGATGCTCCAGTGCCCACCATATTGTTCTGTTGCATTAGCCTGTCCAGTTTCCAAAAATAATGGCAAACCAGATAGAACAAAATTTATTGAAGTAGCTGCTGGAAGACTTTTAGACATCAAAATCAGAGTTCCTTCACTCTTTTAAAAGCAGAATGCAGTGAAGCACACTGCCCCTGACCCATTTTTCAGGGAGGAAAACATTAGTTCAAGCATTTAAAGTTAAAAAAAATCATTTAATTTACTAGTATAACTGTTTTAAATGTGGGAATAGCGTGAGTACAGGGGGAAAAAAAAGGAAACAGCACAGCATGGAATCTGGAGTTGTTCAACTCAGAACTGATGCCACCACCTGTGCCACTTAATCACTGAATGACCTTGGGCAAGTCACAGGACCTCTGTGTACCTTGGTATCCTATTTGTAAAATGAGGAAGTGATAGAAAAGTAACAATAACAATCGTAAATTGGATCATTTCACTTCCCTGCTTTTTTAAACCCCCCAAAGGCTTTTCACTTTTCTAAACTCTTTACCTTGGCCTTGAGGACCCTTCATGGTTCTTATCTTATCTCACTTTTACCCTCACTAATACGGTCTGATCATCCTGACTTGATTCCTATTCTTTGAATATACCAAGCTCCTTCCCTCCTTGGGGCTTCACACTTGCTGCTTCCTCTGTCTGAAACACTCTTTTTGTCACTAAGGCCTCAGCCCAAATGTCACCTCCTCAGTTTAAAGCCATCCTCTTCCACCTCAGGCACCATCCACTATACTAGCCAGTTTTATTTTCACAGTAGCAGCCATCGCTGTCTGATGATCATATTTGTTGGTTTATTTCATCATTGTCTATTGCTCCCACTAGAATATAAGAATATGAATATAGTGATTCTGGTTGTATCCCCAGCATCTAGGACAGTGGCTGACACATAGTAGGTGTATAATAAGTATAAATGACACAAACAAATGAATGGTAGCCTTTTACAGGCTTTATGAGTATTAAATGAGATAATAAAAGTAAAATATTTATCATAGAACCTGGTACATAGTAAATCAACAATCTGAGGTATAATTAAAATACCAAGGAACCCAAGTTCTAGTCTTGGCCCTTTCTTCAATTAGCAGGATGATTTGGGGCAAGCCATACATTCTCTGAGCTGTTATTTCTCATCTTAAATCCTGTGGGATGGATTAGAGCATCTCCGAGGTCTCTTCCAGAATTAAAGTTCCACAGTTTTGCATATCTAATGGTCAAAGTTTCCAGCCTTGCCCAATGGTAACTGAACTACTGTTGCCTTAGTAGCAACTCAAAAAGGCTAATTGTGGTGTTGCTTGAGTATTTCAGTTTCCATTTGCTAACTATACTTTTAGCTCAAGTTGACAAGGGGTTTCTAGGCAACTCTGCAAAGTTCCTGCATTTTCCACTGTGCCTCAACTCTTCCCCCTACCCTAATTTCCAGGCACGAAACAGAGGCTGGCTTTAACAGTCATCTGACCTGAACCATAAAGAAAGATTTATCAAAATAGAACTTGGGAAAATTTCAGAAAGAGCAGTAAAAATTTGGCATTTCACCCAGATATTCCTAGTGGAATTTCTGGACCCTGGGTCGAAATTGACAATCCTGAAGACATCAGTTTATTTCCAAAGAGAGAGCACCTAGAAACGTTATTAAAGCAGAGAACCAAACTGTGGACCATTCATTTTGTTAGTTCCAAGAAAAATGCAGTAGCCTATACTACCCACTCAAAAGCCCATGGCAATTTCCTCAGTGATTTAGCAGTCATCCACCTTTGAGAAATGACTCCTGGGCAACAGGTTAAAAACAAAGCAATGTGTCTCACAGACAAAGCTGTGTCGTGGCAGAGTGTGCCAAACTCAAGTTGGGAGCCCGCATTCATCTTTTACCTTAATAGTCCAATAGAATATATGATATATCTGCAAAAAATAAATACAGAAGAAAAAGGATAAACATGTCTTTCCATTCAGCGTGCTCTCATCCCTTGATTGCTTATGCCAGTCAGGCCAGTTTGCCTGCTGTTCTGTTTGGGAACTGGCTTCAATCAAATCCCTTTTAGTGCTTCCAGTGCTCTGCTTCCCTGGTTAGTATCTGGAAAATCTCCTTCCATTTAATTGACTTAACCAAAGTCAGTTTCCCCAGCAGGGCCACACACGAAAAGCATGGTTCCCTATCATCATTGCAAAATGTCACCAGGACAAAGGATCCCTCTGATTCAATGCTTCTGTTGTGTAACAGCCATCTCACCCTCACCCTTTTCTCCTGCAACATATTACAAAAATTAAGGGTTGAAGACTTGTTACCGGAAGTCCCTAGACCAGCAGCAACGGCAACACCTTTAAGCTTATTAGAAACCTGAAATCTCAGACACTTCTCCAGACCTACTGAATTAGAATTTGCATTTACAGGATCTGCAGGTAATTGACATGCACATTAAAGTTTGAGAAGCATTAAGTTAGAATAATGCCTTTGAGGTGTTTATTTCAAATGAAATAAACTTATTCCCAATCAGCCTATTCATTTGGGAAGAGGGGAATACATTATTAGGCTTGTTTGTCTTAGAGCAGCTGATAATTAACCCTATGGGGACTTTCTGTAATATTATTTTGGTCTTAGGATTTATTTTCCCTTTTTATGTAATAGGATTTCTCATAATCCTGGAGCATGGTAAGAAACCCAGATGTATTAAACAATACCCAGTGGTGTACTAGTAAATTGGTTTTCTGGAGAGAAAAGCCCTGATTTGTACCATTTGCCAATTTCCATGCTGTAAATGTTCATTCATGATCAATTTAAAGCTACCAATGATATAACAACTGCCATGAAAAATTCTAGAAAATTTAATAATTGGCTTTTACAAACTGTTATGAACCACTTCAACACCACTGAAAGATACTCAAAAAGAAAACCTCTTTTCAAGTCATGGCCACTCCACGCTCGAACCTATGATACAATGTCAGGCTAGACTTCCTAAACATCCTTTTCATTATGACATTCATGCCTCTGCTCCAGAACCTAAGAAGCTTCCCTATTAATCACTGAGTGCACACATCTAACCTCCTTTTCTGTTTTTCAAAACCCCCTCTCATTCCTCATACACCATTTATCCCACTTAATTTTCTAGTTCTCCTGAACATACTCCATATTCCTCACTTCTGTTTCCTGAAAGGCATCAATTCTTGAGGTCATGCTTGAGGAAATATATTACCCCAGCTGCTGCTGGCCTCTAACTTCCAACAACGAGGCGTAAGACCACACAGGGTAGAACTGGCACAGCAAGTGGCAGATGGAGAAGTGGAAAGAATCTGAGTGTTAACATCTTTTAGTTGCTGAATCAACCTCCCCTGAAGTCACCCTTCTTGCAGACTTTCTGTTACAGGAGTGAATGAATATCTAGATTTTATACAGGCAACTGAAAGCAAAACTAACAGGAGGCCGAGAGAGAAAGTTCATTGATGGAATAACAAGCTACATCACTGTGAACCCAAATGAGGCCATCACCAACACAGACTTCAGTGGTTCCTGCCAGCCCTATAATCTGAGGAAGAGAGAAACTATCTGAAAGATACCAGTG